>NW_026264993.1:11580-13012 GCF_000817695.3 Arachis duranensis | reverse complement strand
ACTTGCCGGTGAGTTTTGTGTTGGATCGTTTTCCACACATCAAGTTTTTGGCGCCGTTGCCGGGGATTGAATTAGATTACAATGATTAAGTAAAGGTGGTGGTCTAGATTAAGCATTTTTTTTCTTTTTAACTAAGCACATTACTGTTTGACACATTGTGTCACCTAACCCTCTAACCACACTCTAGCATTAGAATGTCCATGTTTGATTTGGTTTGTTTATGATTCTTGCAAGTCATGGAGGCTGAGGTGCGTGAAGAGGGAGTGAGCAACAATACCCAGCCTGCAAGAAGGGTGTTGGCCTCTTACACTATCCCCAATGCAAGAAACTACGGGAGTAGCATACTCACTCCCAATATTCATGCAAATAATTTTGAGTTGAAGCCTCAACTTATCACTCTGGTGCAGAACAATTGCTCCTATGGAGGAAGTCCACTTGAAGATCCAAACCAACACTTATCCATCTTCCTTAGGATTTGTGAAACTGTCAAAACAAGTGGTGTGCATCCAGACATCTACAAGCTACTGCTGTTTCCATTCTCTCTGAAGGGTAAGGCTGTTCAATGGCTAGAGACATTTCCCAAAGAAAGCATCAATAATTGGGAAGACTTAGTGAGCAAATTCCTAGCCAAGTTCTATCCTCCCCAAAGGATTATCAAGCTGAAAACAGAGGTGCAAACATTCATTCAAATGGATGGAGAGTCATTGTATGATGCCTGGGAGAGATACAAGGCTTTAATCAGGAAATGTCCCCCAGAAATGTTTAGTGAGTGGGATAGACTCCAAAACTTCTATGAAGGATTGACACTGAGAGCTCAAAAAGCACTTGATTATTCTGCTGGAGGCTCAGTACAACTCATGAAGATAGCGGAGGAGGCTCAAAATCTCATTGACACTGTAACAAACAACCAATACTTCTATGGTCATCAAAGGCACCGCCAACCAGCTCAAAGGAAGGGTGTATTAGAGCTGGAAGGTGTGGATACCATCTTAGCTCAAAACAAGGTGATGCATCAACAAATCCAACAACAAATGGAGATGATGGCCAAGAGGATTGATGGCCTCCAAGTTATAGCAGTGAATACAAGTCAACCATCACCTATATGGGGGCAAAATGAGGAAAACTATGAAGAGAGTCAGCAAGAACAAGTCAGGTGGAATCAATCTGAAGAAAGTTTTGAGACATTCAATTTTGAGCAACAAAGCCCTGAGCAGGTGCAATGCATGAACAACACTTCAAGTTCATTTCAACACAATTTTCATGGTGATGCGCACAAGACACCCTGGAAGACTCATTCTAATTCAAGGTGGGGTGAGCATCAAAATCAAGGACAAAGGGACTTCAACTCTGACAGCCTCAGTAACACAAGCAACCATAACCATTCATTCAATAATACTAACCAATTCAAAAATTCACAAAACACATATCACCA
>NW_026264993.1:7763-11321 GCF_000817695.3 Arachis duranensis | reverse complement strand
AATCAGGAAGCTGCAAGGAAAGATCAGACCCTGGCATTCAAAAACCAAGAAACCTCAATCAGAAACCTTGAGAGACACATGGGGCAAATGGCTAAGCAAATTTCAGAAATGGATGAGAAGAGAGCAAATGCCTTCCCCAATGTCACTGAAGAACACCCAAGGGACAAAGGAAAAGCCACAAAATGGGAGGAGTTCAAAGCAATCATAGTGGGAAGTGAGAAGACTATGAAGAAGGAAGCTGATGAGCGGATAATTTATACGCTTTTTGGCATTGTTTTTAGGTAGTTTTTAGTAAGTTTGAGCTACTTTTAGGGATGTTTTCATTAGTTTTTATGTTAAATTCACATTTCTGGATTTTACTATGAGTTTGTGTGTTTTTCTGTGATTTCAGGTAAATTCTGGCTGAAATTGAGGGACTTGAGCAAAACTCTGAAAAAGGCTGACAAAAGGATTGCTGATGCTGTTGGAATCTGACCTCCCTGCACTCGAAATGAATTTTCTGGAGCTACAGAACTTCAATTGGTGCGCTCTCAACGGCGTTGGAAAATAGACATCCAGAGCTTTCCAGCAATATATAATAGTCCATACTTTATTCGGAAATTGACGACGTAACTTGGCGTTGAACGCCAAGTACATGCTGCTGTCTGGAGTTAAACGCCAGAAAAACGTCATGATCCGGAGTTGAACGCCCAAAACACGTCATAACTTGGAGTTCAACTCCAAGACAAGCCTTAGCTCGTGGATAGATCAAGTTCAGCCCAAGCATACACCAAGTGGGCCCCGGAAGTGGATTTAAGCATCAATTACTTACTCATGTAAACCCTAGTAGCTAGTTTAGTATAAATAAGACTTTTAACTATTGTATTAGTCGTCTTTTGACCACGTTACATCTTTGGTCTCAGTTTTGTATTATTCTTCATCTTAAGAGGCTATTGAGCACGTTTTAGGGGGCTGGCCATTCGGCCATGCCTAAACTTTTCACTTATGTATTTTCAACGGTAGAGTTTCTACACACCATAGATTAAGGGTGTGGAGCTCTGCTGTACCTCAAGTTTCAATACAATTATTATTACTTTCTATTCAATTCTCTCTTATTCTTATTCCAAGATATACATTACACTTAACTTTGATGAATGTGATGATCCATGACACTCATCATCATTCTCACCTATGAACGCGCGTGATTGACAACCACTTCCGTTCTACCTTAGGCCGGGCGCATATCACTTAGATTCCCCAACAGAATCTTCGTGGTATAAGCTAGATAGATGGCGGCATTCATGAGGATCCGGAAAGTCTAACCTTGTCTGTGGTATTCTGAGTAGGATCCTGGGAATCTGGAAAGTCTAACCTTGTCTGTGGTATTCCGAGTAGGATTCCGATATTGAATGACTGTGACGAGCTTCAAACTTCTGAAGGCTGGGCGTTAGTGACAAACGCAAAAGAATCAATGGATTCTATTCCAGCAGGAGCGGGAACCAACCAGTGATTAGCCGTGCTGTGACAGAGCGCGTGAGCGTAGTTTTCACTGCGAGGATGGGATGTAGCCATCAACCAAGGGTGATGCCTCAAGACGATTAGCCGTGCAGTGACAGTGCATAGGACCATTTTCCCGAGAGGATTGAAAGTAGCCACCGCTGATGGTGATGCCCTACACATAGTTTGCCATGGAAATGAGTAAGAAGGATTGAAGGAAGAGTGAGTAGTGAAGTAGAGTTTCAAGAGGAGCACAGCATCTCCATACGCTTATCTGAAATTCTCACTATGGATTTACATAAGTATCTCTATCCCTTTTTATTTTCTTTTTATTTTTAATTTTCGAAACCCATAAACCAATTTAATCTGCCTAACTGAGATTTACAAGGTGACCATAGCTTGCTTCATACCAACAATCTCTGTGGGATCGACCCTTACTCGGTAAGGTTTATTACTTGGATGACCCAGTACACTTGCTGGTTAAGTTGAACGGAGTTGTGAACTATGGTATTGGCATCATGTTTTTGGCGCCATTACCAGGGAATGAAAAGCAATGAATTTTGCAAAATGGAATAACAATTGAATCACAATTTCGTCCACCAAGTTTTTGGCGCCGTTGGCGGGGATTGTTCGAGTATGGACAACTGACGGTTCATCTTGTTGCTCAGATTAGGTAATTTTCTTTTCAAAAATCTTTTTCAAAATTTTTCTTCTCTTTTTCGTTTTTCTAACCATGTTTTTCAAAAAAAATTAAACTAAAAATACAAAAAAATTAGAAAATCATAAAAATAAAAAATATTTTGTGTTTCTTGTTTGAGTCTTGTGTTAATTTTTAAGTTTGGTGTCAATTGCATGCTTTTAAAATTTTTTCTTGTATTTTTTTCGAAAATTCCATGCATTCATAGTGTTCTTCATGATCTTCAAGTTGTTCTTGATAAGTCTTCTTGTTTGATCTTGATGATTTCTTGTTTTGTGTCCTTTCTTGTTTTTCATGTGCATCTTTGCATTCATATTTTCCAAGCATTAAAGATTTCTAAGTTTGGTGTCTTGCATGTTTTCTCTGCATCAAAAATTTTTCAAAATTATGTTCTTGATGTTCATCATGATCTTCAAAGTGTTCTTGGTGTTCATCTTGACATTCATAGCATTCATGCATGCATCTTGTGTCTTGATCCAAAATTTTCATGTTTTGGGTCATTTTTGTGTTTTTCTCTCTCATTATTAAAAATTCAAAAATCAAAAAAATATCTTTTCCTTATTTCCCTCCAAATTTTCAAATTTTTGGGTTGACTTGGTCAAAAATTTTATAAAATTAGTTGTTTCTCACAAGTCAAGTCAAAATTTCAATTTTAAAAATCTTATCTTTTCAAAATCTTTTTCAAAAATCATATCTTTTTCATTTTTTTTATATATTTTTCGAAAATTTCAAAAATCTTTTTCAAAATATTTTCAAAATCTTTTTCCTATCTTTACATCTAATTTTTGAAAATTAGCTAACAATTAATGTGATTGGTTCAAAAATTTAAAGTTGTTACTTTCTTGTTAAGAAAGGTTCAATCTATAAGTTTTAGAATCTTATCTTTTAGTTTCTTGTTAGTTAAGTAATTTTAAAAATTAAATCTTTTTTTTCAAAAAATCTTTTTCTTAAAAATATTTTTATCTTTTATCTTATCTTTTTCAAAAATTTTATCTTTTTCAAAATTTGATTTCAAAATATCTTATCTAACTTCTTATCTTCTTATCTTTTTCAAAATTTGATTTCAAATCTTTTTCAATCAACTAACTAACTTTTTGTTTGTTTCTTATCTCTTTCAAAACCACCTAACTACTTTTTCCTCTCTAATTTTCGAAAATACCTCTCCCCTTTTCAAAAATTCTTTTTAATTAATTAAGTGTTTCATGTTTTAATTTTAATACCTTTTAATTTTCAAAAAATACTAACCCCTTTTTCAAATTATTTTTGAAATTTCCCTTCTCTTTTCTTCTTCTATTTAATTAATTAATTACTAACACTTCTCTTCACCTCTCTTCATCTAAAAATCCGAACTCATTATATCCCTTGCTTCTACCCCTTTCTTCTTC
>NW_026264993.1:5895-6563 GCF_000817695.3 Arachis duranensis | reverse complement strand
TGGAGGCACAAGTGGGCCAGCTGAGTAAGAAAGTTATTGAAACTCCTCCCAGTATTCTCCCAAGCAATACAGAAGAAAATCCAAAAGGAGAGTGCAAGGCCATTGATGTGATCAATGTGGCCGAATGCACAAGGGAGGAGGAGGACGAAAATCCTAGTGAGGAAGACCTCCTGGGACGTCCCTCAAGCAAGAAGGAGTTTCCTATTAAGGATCCAAAGGAATCTGAGGCTCATAAAGAGACCATAGAGATTCCATTAAATTTCCTTCTGCCATTCATGAGCTCTGAAGACTATTCTTCCTCTGAAGAGGATGAAGACGTGATTGGAGAGCAAATTGCTCAATACTTAGGAGCTATCATGAAGCTGAATGCCAAGTTGTTTGGTAATGAGACTTGGGAAAGTGAACCTCCCTTGCTCATTAGTGAACTGGACACCTAGATTCAGCAAATTCTACCTCAAAAGAAACAAGATCCTGGCAAGTTCCTAATACCTTGTACCATAGGCACCATGACCTTTGAAAAAGCTCTATGTGATCTAGGTTCAGGGGTAAATCTTATGCCACTCTCTGTAATGGAGAAGCTGGGGATCATTGAGGTACAACCTGCCTTGTTCTCATTACAATTGGCAGACAAGTCATTGAGACAAGCTTATGGAATAGTAGAGGACGTG
>NW_026264993.1:4855-5638 GCF_000817695.3 Arachis duranensis | reverse complement strand
CTTCTCTCAGTTCAGAGTCAAGAAGAGCCCCCACAGTCAAACTCTAAGTTTGGTATTGTGAGGCCACAACCAAACTCTAAGTTTGGTGTTAAGACCCCATATCCAAACTCTAAGTTTGGTGTTGGGACTACACAAACATTGACCTGATCACCTTGTGGCTCCATGAGAGCCAATGTCAAGCTATTGACATTAAAGAAGCGCTTGTTGGGAGGCAACCCAATTTCATTTATCTAATTTTTATTTTATTGTTATTTTGTGTTTTATTAGGTATATGATCATGAGGAGTCACGAAAAAAATTATAAAAATTAAAAACAGAGTCAAAAACAGCAGAAAAAAATTCACACCCTGGAGGACGCACAGGCTGGCGTTCAACGCCAGTAAGATGCATCTAGCCGGCGTTCAACATCAGAACAGAGCATCATTCTGGCACTGAACGCCAGAAACAAGCAACAAGAGCATCATTCTGGCGCTGAATGCCAGAAACAAGCAACATTCTGGCGCTGAACGCCAGGAATGTGCCTAGAGAAGAAAAGCTGGTGCTGAACGCCAGTAACAAGCATGAAATTGGCGTTCAACGCCAGAAACATGCTTTACATGGGCGTTGAACGCCCAGAACGTGCACCAATGGGCGTTTAAATGCCAGAATAGTGTGCAAAGGCATTTTACATGCCTATTCGGTGCAGGGATGGAATTCCTTGACACCTCAGATCCTGTGGACCCCACAGGATCACCTCAGGATCTGTGGACCCCACAGGATCCCCACCTACTATATTCCCACCTTA
>NW_026264993.1:2184-2479 GCF_000817695.3 Arachis duranensis | reverse complement strand
TTTGGAAAGTAGACATCCAGAGCTTTCCATCAATATATAATAGTCCATACTTTATTCGGAAATTGAAGATGTAACTTGGCGTTGAACGCCAAGTACATGCTGCTGTCTGGAGTTAAATGCCAGAAAAATGTCATGATCTGGAGTTGAACGCCCAAAACACATTATAACTTGGTGTTCAACTCCAAGAAAAGCCTCAGTTCGTAGATAGATCAAGCTCAGCCCAAACATACACCAAGTGGGCCCCGGAAGTGAATTTATGCATCAAATACTTACTCATGTAAACCCTAGTAGCTAC
>NW_026264993.1:1839-2145 GCF_000817695.3 Arachis duranensis | reverse complement strand
TTAGTCTAGTATAAATAGGATAAGTTACTATTGTATTAGACATCTTTTGACAGTTTAATCTCTTGACTTTTTAGCCTTTGATTATTCGGTCTCTTGATCACTCAAGGGGGCTGGCCATTCGGCCATGCCTGAACCTTTTACTTATGTATTTTTAACAGTGAAGTTTCTGCACACCATAGATTAAGGGTGTGGAGCTCTGCTGTACCTTAAGTTTCAATACAATCACTATTACTTTTCATTCAATTCTCTCTTATTCTTATTCCAAGATATACGTTACACTTAACTTTGATGAATGTGATGATCCGT
>NW_026264993.1:0-1632 GCF_000817695.3 Arachis duranensis | reverse complement strand
AGTAGGATCCTGGGAATCCGAAAAGTCTCACCTTGTCTGTGGTATTCCGAGTAGGATTCCAGTATTGAATGACTGTGACGAGCTTCAAATTCCTGAAGGCTGGGCGTTAGTGACAAACGCAAAAGAATCAATGGATTCTATTCCAACCTGATTGAGAACCGACAGATGATTAGCCGTGCTGTGACAGAGCATAGGAACGTTTTCACTGAGAGAACGGGATGTAGCCATCAACCAAGGGTGATGCCTCCAGACGATTAGCCGTGCAGTGACAGCGCATAGGATCATTTTCCCGAGAGGATTGAAAGTAGCCACCGATGATGGTGATGCCCTACATACAGCTTGCCATGGAAAGGAGTAAGAAGGATTGAAGGAAGAGTGAGTAGTGAAGTAGAGTTTCAAGAGGAGCACAGCATCTCCAAACGCTTATCTGAAATTCTCACTATGGATTTACATAAGTATCTCTATCCCTTTTTATTTTCTTTTTATTTTTAATTTTCGAAACCCATAAACCAATTTAATCTGCCTAACTGAGATTTACAAGGTGACCATAGCTTGCTTCATACCAACAATCTCTGTGGGATCGACCCTTACTCGCATAAGGTTTATTACTTGGATGACCCAGTACACTTGCTGGTTAAGTTGAATGGAGTTGTGAACTATGGTATTGGCATCATGTTTTTGGTGCCATTACCAGGGAATGAAAAGCAATGAATTTTGCAAAATGGAATAACAATTGAATCACAATTTCGTCCACCAGAAGCCATCAATCAGGACAAACACAACAGAGAAGTTCCACAAGAAGAGACAGAAGGGAAAAGTAAAGAGGATCTAGAAACCAAAAATGCAAAAATTTCTAAGGGATACAAGAACACCCTTGAATCACAATTACAAGAGAAGAGGGAAGGAGTGAATCCTTGTGTCCCCAAACTTCCATATCCTCAGAGGTTTAAAAAAGAAAATGAGGATAAGCAATACTCAAAATTCCTGGACATATTCAAGACACTTAGCATCAATATTCCTTTCTTGGAAGCACTTGAACAGATGCCACTATATGCCAAATTCATGAAGGAAGTGCTGACAAAGAAAAGATCCCTGAAGGAAGGACAGATTGTTGAGATGACAAAGGAATGTAGTGCTATCCTCCAAAGAGAGTTGCCAAAGAAGAAAGATGATCCTGGGACTTTTTACATACCTTGCACCATAGGAAACATAACAAGGGGGAGTGGGGGAGCGCTAAGCCAAAAACTGGCCAAAATGCTCCCAGCCAGTCTCGAACACGGATCCTTCACAAAGAAAGCAAGGAAGCTGCACCACTTGAGCGCTACCTTGATGATGTCCAAGACTTGGCACGCAAAATATTTTAAACGCACCATGACGCACATTGCCCTGCCCTCCGCGAGGGCAGGGCAGCATTTTGGTGATGCACACAGGCGCACCATTCTGGCGCACCAAGGAACGGTTCGGCAGCACCAGCAGCACGCACAGGCATCAATCTGGCGCACCAAAAAGTTCTGCCCTGCCCTCTGCGAGGGCAGGGCAGCATCCTGCACACACTGATGAGCGGATAATTTATACGCTTTTTGGCATTGTTTTTAGATAGTTTTTAGTAAGTTTAAGCTACTTTTAGGGATG
>NW_026264992.1:52603-53333 GCF_000817695.3 Arachis duranensis | reverse complement strand
TTTAAATTTTTTAAGTTAATTTATCCTTAATTTTTACACAAGTGCAGCAAAAAAAGTCATCTGTCTGGGTGTAGCATTATTCAGTGAAGAAAAAATAAAAATTATTTTAAAAAAATTATTAGTTTTAAAAAAATAAGATTTTTATTTTTGAATTTTTAAATTATATTATTGAATGTTTTTTTATTTAAATAAGAAATATAAAGTAAAGTCCAACAATATCTAGTAAACAACAAATCTGTAAATTTATTATCTTTTTAATATTTAAACTAAAAAATATTTTTATTTAATTGTAAAAAATTAAGAAATTCCAAAAATATCCAAAAAATAATAAAAATTAAAATTTTAAATTTTTTAAATTAATTTATCCTTAGTTTTTACACAAGTGCAGCAAAAAAAAGTCAATTGTCCGGGTGTAGCATTATCCGATGAATAAAAAAATAAAAATTATTTTTAAAAAAATAAAAAATTTTAAAAAACTAAATTTTTTATTTTTGAATTTTTAAATTATACTATTAAATGTTTTTTATTTAAATAATAAAAAAATAAAGTCCAGCAATATCTAGTAAACAACAGAACTGTAAATTTATTATTCTTTTTAATTTTTAAAATAAAAAAATATTTTTTTCTAATTGTAAAAATATAAAAAATTCTAAAAATATCCAAAAAATAAAAAATTAAAATTTTAAATTTTTTAAATTAATTTATTCTTAATTTGTGAACAAGTGCAAAA
>NW_026264992.1:44223-48500 GCF_000817695.3 Arachis duranensis | reverse complement strand
TCAATTTTTAAACTAAAAAATATCTTTTTATAATTGTAAAAAAATAGAAATTTCAAAAACATCCAAAAAATAAAAAAAATAAAATTTTAAATTTTTAAATTAATTTATCCTTAATTGTGAACAAGTGCAGCAAAAAAAGTCAACTGTCTGTGTGTAGCGTTATCCGGTGAATAAAAAATAAAAATTATTTTAAAAAAATTAATAGTTTTAAAAGATAAATTTTTTATTTTTGAATTTTTAAATTATATTATTAAATGTTTTTTATTTAAATAAGAAAAATAAAATAAAGTCCAACAATATCTAGTAAACAACAAATCTGTAAATTTATTATTTTTTAACTTTTAAACTAAAAAAAATATTTTTCTTTAATTGTAAAAAATTAAGAAATTCCAAAAATATCCAAAAAATACAAAAATTAAAATTTTAAATTTTTTAAATTTATCCATAATTTTTACACAAGTGTGATGTGCGAAAAACGATCCGACACAAAACTCACCGGCAAGTGCACCGGGTCGCATCAAGTAATAAAACTCACGGGAGTGAGGTCGATCCCACAGGGATTGATGGATTGAGCAACTTTAGTTTAGTGGTTGATTTAGTCAAGCAAACAAGTGTTGGTTGTGTGAAATTGTGTTGACAGGAATTAAATTGCAGAGAATGTAAAGGGGAGTGGGTGATTTGCAGGAAATTAAAGGGAACAAAAAAAAAGAAAAAGAACTGAATCTTAAAGTGCAAGAAATGTAAACTGCAGAAACTTAAATGGGTTAGGGATATGGGATTGCAGAAATTAACCAAGAAAAGTAAAATTCAACAAACGGAAGAGTAGAAGATGGATTCAATTAAACCATATCTTAAACGAAAATGAAAATCAGCTTGGTGTAGCAATTAAACAGTGAAGTTTAAAATGAAAATTCCAGATCTCAGGACTCAAGAGACTAGATAACTAAGTCTAGATTAGAGACTAGATAACTCGTCTAGATCTCAATGCCTTCCTAGATCCAATTCAGAGAGCAAATGCAAAATTAAAGAAGAGAGCAATGTAGAAATGTAAATCCAAGTTCAATTTCCAGAAGTTGCAGTAAGAAAAACAGAGAGATCTCAAGGTGAGATTGAGACAGAATTTCCTCAATTCTCAACACCCAAGACTCAAGTAAAGCTTTGCAGAAAAGAAAACAATAAAACCCAGAGGAAGAGAATTCAATTCTCCTCCCAGAAACTCTCTAAAATGCAAAGTAAGCTCTTCTCCATAAGCACTATGAAAATTCTCAAAGAAAAGCTCTCTAAAAATTCTAAAAAGAAAAGCTCCAAAAAGAAAAGCTCTCGTAAAACTTCAAATCCTAAACTATTTATACACTTTCTTCCAATGATCATTAAGCCTTGAATTTGGGCCTTGGCTTTGATGGAATTGGGTTGATAGTAGCCTCCGTTGATTGCTCTTGGTGTTGGGAAGAAATCCATTTGTGAACCGGGCCATGAACCATTCACGTTTGAGTCAACGTTTGAGGCAAACGTTGACTCAAACGTCCCTTGTGTGAGGCATTATGCAGATAGCCCATTTGTTGTCATCCACATTTGAGCCAACGTTTGAGGTCAAACGTGAGCTCAAACGTGGGTCTTCCCAAGCTCCTTTTTGGCCAACGTGGCTCATCTAAACCATCAATCAAGGGTGCTCTTCCATGCTCTTTCTTGCCAAAATGTAGCCAACGTTTGACCTCACGTTTGAGGCAAACGTTGGCTCAAGCGTTGCTGTGCCCAGGGGTGATCTTCTTAGCTTTTATGGCGCCAACGTTTGACCTCACGTTTGAGGCAAACGTTAGCACAAATGTTGGGAACATTGCCAGTTTCGGAAGCTTGAACGTGCTGTCCACCCCATACTATTATACATTGTTGGAAAGCCATGAATGTCTACTTTCCAATGCCGTTAGAAACGCATCATTTGGAGCTCCACAGCTCGAGTTATACTCCGTCGAAGGTGCAGAGGTAAGCTGGCCTTACTACAGGTTGGTGTCATGTTTGTTTATGCACTTTTCGGGGCAGTTTTCTCCCTCAATTTTTATATCCACCATGTAGTGCCATATATGCTTGGAAAGATCTCGATTCCTATTTTACAATGCTTTTGAAATCACCTCATTTGGAGCTCTGTAGCTCAAGTTATTCTCGTTGGACGTATACCCCTTCAGGCTGTGGGGAGCAACATTTCCAGCAACATTGGAGCACCAACTTTGGCTCCAACATTGCTTTCCTTTGCTTCCTTTCATGGCCTTCTTGTTGCCTCTTTCTTCAACCTTCCTTCAAGCCCTTTTGGTCACCTATCATCAATCAACAATTGCAGCAAAGCTATGCTAGAATCATGAGAGTTCTTCTTCTTCTTGATATATAAGCAATTATTGCACAAAAACTCATGAAAATGCATCAATTTATCCATGGTTGATTGAATCTAAGGAAACATGAAATTTCACCCAAATGGCTTACTTGTGGCTCAAGAAAGTGCATAAAACCCTATGAAAATCAAAGAAAAAGACTAGTAAAACTAGGCTAAGATGACTTGTCATCACAACACCAAACTTAAAGCTTGCTTGTCCCCAAGCAAGAAAAGAATTTATGCTCAACAGTTTTTTTAGTTTAGAATAGATTGAAGAATGACGTTCAATGCCCTGTGAGTGAAGTGATTAATTGACAGTGGGATGAACTCTAAATCATATGTTTATGCAAGGGCTTCAGTGTTCACTAGTCCCCACATCTTGGAAGTCTTAAGTCTTAGGACTTTCATCCAAATGATACCGTGGAGACCTCTTTATAGATAATCACCTTGAAGCAGCTTATAGTGTTTCGGTCTTGACTCTAAGTGTCCTGTCTCAAAGCGGCTCTTTAGATAAGCTTTCAATCAATACTCCGAAACCAGTTGGTTTTAAGGTATTAGGTGTTAAAGAACCCCTGAGGATTTACTTGCTCAAGCCTCTCTCTTTGACACAATTCGACCACAAGCATTTACTAGGCTAGTAACTCTTTGAGTCCCTTTTTTTTCTTCTGCCTAGTAATTGATGCTCAGAGCCTTGGGCCATGTTCTTTTAATTTTTTTTTGCTTCTTGGATCAAAAGATGTTTGAGAATCTCCACAATACTTCTTTGAACTCTATTTCCTGCCTATGAGCTCCCATGCAGGTTTTCACAAACATGCAACCTCAATACACATTCATACAACCAGAACCACCACTTCCCTTAATCTTTTGCTTACCTCAAGATGAATTTTTTTTGATTCCTCAATCCTTCTCTTCAAAGAAATGTTTTCTATTTGTATTTTTCCAATCCTTAAGTGCAAGCAAATTTTCAAGTGTATGGTGCTATGATATACTAAACATCTTAGTTATTGAACTACAAGGAAATTATATTGAACAGGGATGCAATATCACTTCCAATCATAGCAGTTTTGAATATAAGACAATCACTTAACAATACAACCTTTTGGAGTTTACTTGCTTCACTCCTCCTTAGCACCATTGTTGATCTTTGCATCCCTATTTATCTCTTTGGTTGATGGTGCTTAATCCTTCCAAAAACTTGTATGATACTCTGCAATGATATTAAAAGTTGCTTGTTCCCCAAGCACTTGATGTATGAAAATACAAGGATTTGCATTCCTTTCCTAGTTTTGCACCATGGATGAAAACATACTTATTTTGCACTAAAATAGATACATTTCTAATCCTCTCTCGATGCCATTCGATGCCGTGACCCGTATGTTAAGTGGTTCCAGAATATAGGGCAGGGATGGACCGGAAGAGAGAAGGAAGATGGGAGCAAAGGAAGGGAGCAAGAGAATTAAGCCTTGGAAATCTCGGCATGGGCGCGTGCGCGCACTTGACGCGTCCGCGTGGATAGAACAACTAGAAGCCGAAGCCAAAAGTCAAGCCACGAGTCGGCTTCCGTAGCGGCTAAGCCATGATCTTCTTGGGCGCGCACGCGTACGTCACGCCTCCGCGCACATTCCAAAATGCATCTGTGGCGCGCGCGTACCTTGCGCGTACGCGCCAATGTTTGAATGTGATTTTTTTAGAAGTCACGTGACTTAGGCGTGGAGTTGGTTGAAGATCCCATTTTTGGGGAATGTCTTGGCGGGAAAAGTTTAAGAAGACCAGAGGAGCAAGGGTCAAGGACACTTAGTTCATTTTCTAGTTTTTTAGATATTTTGAGGGATAGTGAGCTACACTCTTGGAGGAGGAGAGAGAGATCTCAAGCTCTTACTAGGGTACTTCTTCATCAAAATTCTGAATTTTCACA
>NW_026264992.1:39614-43906 GCF_000817695.3 Arachis duranensis | reverse complement strand
GACTTGGAGTGCACTAAAGCTAGATTCCCATGAGGTGAAGCTAGGACTTGTGACTCAAGTTGACTACCTTCATTTGACTTTCCTCTATACCTAGGGGATAACTAAATGAGGCATGGCCTAATTGTTATCTTCATTGAAAGAACTATAAGGATATGTATTCAATTGCCAACTCTAAGCCAAGTCCTTTAATGATTGATTGCTTGTTTCCTATTACGTTGCTAAAACTTTCAAAGAACCTTAACAAATCTTTCTAATCAATAAGATGCACATTTTGGCAATTCCAAGGGAGGACGACTCGAGGGACTAGTATTCTCGGATATAGATTGTAGGATTGTTTGGTACGAAATTTGAGTGTCGATTAGACTATACTCACGATCATATTCATCCTTGAATTCTAAATCGGCATGCTAAATTTCGTTTATCAAATGGCGCCGTTGCCGGGGGACTTTGCTTAGTGTGCCATGTTATTGTTTGGATTGAGTGTGTGCATATGTACATAGCTACATTTCATTGTAAATTGTTCAAGTGACTAACCCCTCATCGTTACCATGAATTTCATTTCCCCTTCATTGCATGACGCGTTCACAACCGAATCCGAGCTTAGCCCCTTTTGATCCGGAAATAGAACGAACTTTGTTTCATATTAGACAAGCTCGGAGGCGGCTAAAGTTTGGGAAAGGTGAAGAGGTTTTCACCTCCGCAGCCACCTTACTAAAAGTGAACATTGAACCATCACTCAAAGAAGGCATTAGTCATACTCCCACCAATCTCTCTAACAATTCTTCTTTTGTTTTAGGTAATAATACCATGGATGCTCCGAGGAGAGTTACCATCAAGGAAGCGGGTGCACCAGATTATGTCCTTCAACGCCTTCATGTAACTCACCCCAACTTGGAATGCTAACTTTGAATTAAAGACCGCTTTGATCAACCTCCTACCCAAGTTTCACGGGCTTCCCGCACAAGATCCTATTCGACATCTCAAGGACTTCCATCGCATATGTTCAACTACTAGACGGGAAGGGTCCGATGAGGTTGCCATATGGTTGTTTGCTTTCCCTTTCTCTCTTGAAGACAAGGCTAAAGAATGGTTCTACACTCTATCTAGTGAAGTTACCTCCGATTGGGACCTACTTAGAAGAGGATTCTTGGATAAATTCTTGCCCCCGGAGAAGATGGATAGGCTAAGGAAGGAAATGTCTTGTATTGTGCAAGGTGAGACGGAACCACTCTACGAGTATTGGGAACGGTTTCGCAAGTTACTAGACGCATGCCCCAATCACATGCTTGATACTCAAGTATTGCTTGGATACATATGTCAAGGGATGCAGAACAAGATAGAACTCTTTTGGACACCTCTAGCAATGGGTCTTTGTCTAAATATAAAACAGCGGAGGAGGCATGGCAACTTATCATTGACTTAGCTGAATCCAATCAACATATGAGACGAAGAGTCAACCGTCCAAGAACCGTGAATGAGGTATCAACTAGTAGTGAAACCACCGCTTTAACTCAATCCTTAAGTGAAATGACATCCATCTTGAGGCAACTCCAATTGAACCAACAACAACCACAACAACCTCAATCATACCAACAACAACCCCCACCCCCTCAACAACACAACCAACAATTGGTTCCTCAAAAAGTATGTGGCATTTGCTCTTGCTATTCTCACTACACGGATGAGTGCCCAAGCCTTCAAGAAGACAACACTTTGGCGGCTACCCATAATTTCTATGACCGCCCAAATCAAGGATACTACCAAGGCGGTAATTCTAACCAAGGGCACCCTTATCAAGGAGGAAACTACAATCAAGGGGGAGGGTACCATAATAAAAATTGGAGAGACAATCACCAACAAGGAAATAGGGACAACAACAACAACAACGGAGGAGGTCAAAGATGGAGCAACAACTCACAAAACTTCTCACAAAACCGACCATACAACCAACAAAACCCACAAAAAAACTATCAAACATACCAACCACCACATCAAAGACCGCCACCCAACCAATCACAAGCTCCCCAACTCGCATATACAACCACCCCCTCCAACCAAGACGAAACACTCCGGACCATTATCCAAGGCCAAAAGGAACTACAAAACACACTTGCTTCCGGTCTCACCGGCCTCACCTCTACAATACAAGCTCTTCTTGCACGCATGGATGCACTATCAAACCCCACTCCTCAACCCCCAATCCAAAGTGTTATTCCCTCTCAACCCCAACCAAATCCAAAGGGGGGTATTAATGCCATCACCCTTAGATCCGGAACACAATTAAAAGAGAAGGAAGCAAAGGACTCCAATCCCATCACAACCACCCAAGAGGATGAGAGAATAGATATGGAAGAGGTAGAGGAAGAGGAGACACCACAAGTCATAGTTGAGGATGAAGCCCAACCAACAAGGGAGACAACCAAGGCCAAGAGAACCTTGGAAGAAGAAGAAATTGCTCAACCACTTCCATTTCCAACGCTTGCAAAGAAAGCTAGAAAGCACATAGAACTCGACCCAAAAATGGTAGAAATGTTCAAGAAAGTTGAGGTAACCATTCCCCTCTTTGATGCTATCCATCAAGTTCCTAGATATGCAAAATTCCTTAAAGATCTATGCATAAACAAGGATAGAATTCTTGAATTGGAAACCATCCCATTGAGGAGTTCTATTTCCGCTTTAATGGGAGCATTGCCCGAGAAGTGTGATGATCCGGGCCCTTGTATGGTCACTTGCACCGTTAACGGAGTTCAATTTATAGATTGTATGTGTGACCTCGGAGCATGTGTTAGCATCATGCCGCTCTCCGTCTACCGGATATTGAAGTTGCCACCACTAAAAAGGTCGACGGCAAGATTTGTCCTAGCGGATAAAAACATAATAACCGTAACAGGTGTTGCGGAAGACGTATTGGTGAATATCAAAGGGTTGGTGTTCCTAATTGACTTCTATGTCCTTGAAATGCCATCAAGCGAAACCGAGAGAGCATCATCTATTCTACTTGGAAGACCATTCTTGAGAACTTCTAGATTTAAGCTAGATGCCTACTCGGGAACTTATTCATTTGAAATAGATGGGAGAGTTGTAAGTTTCAGCCTAGAGGAAGCAATGAAACATCCGCCGGAGAATCACTCCCTATTCCGGTGTGACCCAATTGATAACATGGTTGCCGAAGTGCACCTTGCAAAGTTAGATGAGAAGTACATGATTGAAGAAGCAAACGAAAATCCAAGCAAATTGAACACCACACACTATACAAACCATCCGAAAACTCAAACTTCAAAGAATGAAAAGAAGATGGAATTGAAGCCACTACCACCCCATTTAAGATACTCATATCTTGATGAAGCCCAAGAACTCCCTGTGATAATTGCAAAAGAGTTAACCCCTCAACAAGAAGACAAATTGCTAAATGTATTGAGGAAAAACAAAAGGGCAATCGGGTGGACTTTGGCGGATCTAGTGGGAATAAGCCCCCAAGTATATGAGCATCGCATATTTCTTGAAGAAGGAGCAAAACCGGTCCGACAACCTCAAAGGAGACTTAATCCAACCATTCTTGAGGTTGTGAAGAAAGAAGTCACTAAGCTACTTAAAGCGGACATCATCTATCCCATCTCGGATAGTGAGTGGGTAAGCCCGGTCCAAGTAGTGCCAAAGAAGTCCGGGGTGACCACAATCAAAAATGAAAACGGTGAACTTATAGCGACAAGAGTGCAAAATTCTTGGAGAGTATGCATAGACTACCGAAGGTTGAATGCGGCCACAAGAAAAGATCACTTCCCACTACCGTTCATTGATCAAATGCTTGATCGACTAGCCGGTAAATCATATTATTGCTTTCTTGATGGTTATTCCGGATACTTCCAAATTCACATTGCTCTAGAGGACCAAGAAAAAACCACATTTACTTGCCCCTTTGGAACGTACGCTTACAAGCGTATGCCATTTGGCCTATGCAATGCACCGGCAACGTTCCAAAGATGCATGATGAGCATATTTTCGGATTTTCTAGAACAATGTATGGAAGTTTTCATGGACGACTTTAGTGTGTACGGTGATTCATTTGAGCATTGCTTAGGCAACCTTGAAAAAGTCTTAGAGAGATGCACCAAAACAAACCTTGTCTTAAATTTTGAAAAATGTCATTTCATGGTCAAACAAGGCATTGTTTTGGGACACATAGTCTCAAAAGAAGGCATCTCCGTAGATCCGGCAAAAATAAATGTCATATCTAGTTTACCTTACCCCTCCTCCAAGAGGGAAGTCCGTTCTTTTCTTGGACATGCAGGATT
>NW_026264992.1:37589-39247 GCF_000817695.3 Arachis duranensis | reverse complement strand
CCTAGTGGCGGACCATTTAAGTCGCCTCGAACACACAAAAGGTGACACCACTCCTATCAATGATTCTTTTCCTCTAGATGGTTTGCACACAATCTCATAAATAGTTCCTTGGTATGCCCTAATAGCAAACTACTTGGTTTCACGCATCTTCCCTCCCAATCTTAGCAAACATCAAAAGGATAAGCTGAAAAGCGAATCCAAATACTATGTTTGGGACGATCCTTATTTGTGGAGGTGTGGGGCGGACCAAATAGTGCGAAGGTGCATACCTCAAACCGAATTCCAAGCAATCTTGGACGCTTGCCATGCTTCCGAAGGAGGTGGCCACTATGGCCCCCAAAGAACGGCAAGAAAGGTCCTTAATTGCGGATTTTGGTGGCCAACTCTTCTCAAAGATGCTTCCCGCTATTGCAACTCTTGTCCCCAATGCATTCGATTTGGAAATATTTCCAAGAAGGACGAAATTCCCCAACAAAATATGCTTTTCTGTGAAATCTTTGACGTATGGGGAATCGACTTCATGGGACCATTTCCAAATTCTAATGGCTTTCTCTACATCTTGTTAGCCGTTGATTATGTGTCAAAATGGGTGGAGGCAATCCCCACCCGAACGGGTGACGCTCATGTTGTTTATTCTTTTGTGAGGAACAATATCATTTGTCGCTTTGGCTCCCCAAGAGCAATCATTAGCGACCAAGGATCCTACTTTTGCAACAAAAAAATGGAAGGCCTCATGAGAAGATATGGCATCATACACAAAGTCGCCACGGCTTACCACCCTCAGACAAACGGCCAAGCCGAAGTTTCTAACCGGGAAATCAAGCATGTGTTAGAAAGAATTGTGAAGCCGAATAGGAAGGATTGGAGCACTAAACTCTCCGATGCACTGTGGGCCTATCGAACAACTTACAAGACACCGATCGGCATGAGCCCCTTCCGGCTTGTATATGGTAAAGCATGTCACTTACCGGTAGAAATCGAACACAAAGCATATTGATGCCAAGGCATCTTAGGCTAGTTTCACTAGCATTTTTCTATTAGTTTTAGTTGTTTTATGCATTTTCTTGAGCTTAAAGTAACCAAGAATGGTTAAATGAACAACAAAGCAATGAACCATCCAAACAGTATGATTTTGATGCAAATTCCATGAGTTTTTAGTTAAGCCATCCATGACAAGAACATTAGGAGAAGAGAATTCCGACCCGGTGACCTAGTTCTCCTTTACAATTCAAGATTGAGATTACTACCCGGAAAGCTTAGATCAAGGTGGGATGGACCCTACCAAGTGGAGAAGGTAGAACCTTTTGGGGTCTAACACTTGCGCCATCCATCAAGTCCGGAAATTTTCAAGGTAAATGGGCACCGTCTCAAATTGTACCACGGTGAGCAAAGAAAGAACTCCAAGGAATTTGAAGTATTCCTCTTGAGGGATGCACCTCTTGAACAAGAACTTTGAGCCTTTGAAAGTCTAACTTAAGGACGGTAAACAAAAGTGCTAGGTGGGAGACACCCCACCATGGTAAGATCTTCCTTTGTATATAGCCATTGCATCATTCTTTGATTAACACTAGCTTAACACTTGACTTCATGTTTGATAGTTAGATTTCAATCCTAATTCTGCTTCATTTGTTGAGTTCATTGGTAGTTTATCAAGTTAA
>NW_026264992.1:34529-37185 GCF_000817695.3 Arachis duranensis | reverse complement strand
GTCGCCAATTTCCGGTACCTCGTCCAGAGAGTTGTGCCTCCTCTGTGCCACCATTAAGCCACCAGCCCAAGCGCATGGGCGCGTGCGTGCAGCGTACGCGCGCGCGCCTCCACTCCACCTCGCTCACCCACGCGAGTGCGCACAATGCGCGCACGCGCGGGTGATCGACGCCAACTTAAGAAGGGAGCCTACTTGCCCCCTTCGTTTTTTCTTCTTCCTACCCTTTCCCTCTCATTCTCTCTAGTACCCATCCACTTACCACTATCTCTTCTTCCAGTCAACCACCTTCCACCACCTACCTCCGGTGGCCCCACATCATCCCACTCTACAACTTCTTCCTCCATATCCTCCTCCATCTTTCAAGGTACTATACTAAGGTACCCTCTCATTCCACTCATCTCTTTTGATTCTAAATCATTTAGTTTCACTTTCTTTTAAGTAGCCTCTTTCCTTACCTCCTCCCTCCCTTTAGTTATCCCTTTAGAATGTCTTTGTTTTCCTTTTCTTTGTTCTTTCTCCATTTAACTCTTCATAGGCATTTGGGTCTCAACTTCTCTTGCATTGGTAGATGAAATGTGTTGCTTGATTTTCTTACACCCATTGTGCACTATAGTCATTGATATTGGATTGTGGAATGTTACATTGCTTTCACCTTCTTCTAATCCCATACTACACAAAGGATGCACGCCAAGTGTTCGACGAAAGGCATACTTGAGTTTTGAGCATATTTTGACTAAATTGCCTCTCAACTAATCACTTTTATGTGCATCCCCACATTCCCCAATCCATCCCCTCATTTTTTTTCTCAACTTGCTTCCCATTTTAGATAATTAAGGGTACATGCTTCTCATGCTTCTTACTTGCATGCTTCTACTACCCTTGTCCCACATGCAACTGAATTGCCTTGCTCTTCACATGTTATCTTACTACATGTTGCAGCTGTCATGTAATAATGATTCCTACACTATATGGCATAACCTTTCATTGCATCATCACATTTATTTACGCTTCTTTGGGTTTGATGTTGTCCCCTTTCTTTGCTATCACAGGATGGTCATTAAAAGGGATAAAGGGAAGGCTCCAAAGAAGCCAACTTCCACTAAAGCGCACCAAGAACCAACGGCCAAGCCGCTCTTAAAGAAGACTAAGGGCCCCGTTGATGTTCTCGAAAAGGACAACCCTCCAAGAGATTCAAACAAGTTCCCCAACCGCTACTGCGAACTTGTTTACTCAAGAATGATTGAAAGAAACTACCACCTGGAGCCCCTTCTAGTCCTACCGGCTCATCTCAATCCGATTGTGATGCCACACGTTGACCGGAGACAATGGGGATTCCTCTTGAGACAACCGAAGGAGGCTAATCTCTCATGGGTGGTGGAATTCTATTCCAACTACCACATCATCTACACCACAAAAGTCAGCCACCCAATGCCTTGACGACCTTCACAAGAAATTGGACCGTTATGAGAGGCGTAACCAACGCCGATATGCTCATGTGAAGAAACTTCTAAGCGTAGTCACACCACCTATGGAGGAACCAGATATCTCCACATCCACCGCAACTTCAAGCGGGGATGGCGATGACATTGGAGATGCAGGACACTCGGGACTCGACCACCCACTGCGCCTTACCTATCGCACGAAGGACCGTGCTAAGTTTTAAGTGTGGGGAGGTCGACCAACCGATCTCCGCAGGTAACATCCGACCGATCTCCGTAGGTAACACCCAAATAAATTCTTGCTCCTTGAACTCCATCATAATTAGGATAGGTTGCATGATTAGGTTTAGTTGGCACCATTCGCATGATAAGTTTACTCGGTTGGAACAATGAAACCCCTTCTTAGGAAACTAATACTTTGGGGCAACCGTGGCATTGCCAATTTCAAAATACTTTGATGCCAAAAATTGCATGAAGAATTATATTTTGGAACATGGATTTTGAGATAAGAACACAAGCTAGTGATTTTTGAGCCTAATTGCGTGGTTACATCTTATAACCACTTACCCTCCTTCTTGTGTGCATTATTCTCTCTCTATGATGTAATCTTTGATCTGTTTGATTCTTTATGTCCATTATTTTGTGCATTCATGCATTTACATGATTGAGGCCATCATTTCATTTAACTCACTTACCCAAATAGCCTTACCTTTTATATTCCTTTGTTAGCCAATTTGAGCCTACGATTAACCCACTTCGTTCTTATTTTAGCACATTACAAGCCTAAAGCAAAAAACAATAAATGTCCTTAATTTGGATCTTTGATTAGCTTAGGCTAGTGTGTGTGAGTACTATTCAAGTGTGGGAATCTTGGGACATTGGGTGAATAAAAAGGTAGTTTTGTATTTTTATTGAAATTATGGGGAATTGGGTACATACTCATGTATTGATCAAATGTAAAACCTTATGCATTGATGCTCTTGTATATAGAAAGAAAAAAATGAGAGAAACAAAAGGAAAAGAAAAAAAAAACAGAAAAAGAAAGAAAAAAAAGAAGAAAAAAAAGGGGAAGAAAAAAAAAGGGGGGACAAAATGCCCCAAAGCAAAGTGTAGCTCAATAAAATCAATGCATGAGTGTTGTGAAACGAAAAGGGATACATGAGTATGTGAAAGAGTGCAAAATGGGTAGTTAGGCTAGCTTTGAAATTGTATAGGAC
>NW_026264992.1:32958-34374 GCF_000817695.3 Arachis duranensis | reverse complement strand
TTGTATGCATGCATGAAATATATGTCGATTGTTAGAAGAAAAACAAATCTTGAAAAGCATGATTAGGGGAGAATTGAGTGAATCAACCCCAAACACCGAGCGGTTAGAGTGTAAACACTTCCGGTGAGGGTTCGATGCTCAATTCCTTGATTCCTGGCTCTCACGAGCATTCCTCATGCAAGGGTGCATATACCGCATTTGATGCTTAGAAATTGGCAAGTCCCATACCTTGACCACCATTGTGTCCCATATGCTCGCATTTGTCATGAGAAGGTTGATTTGTTCCTAACCAAGTAGGAAATAGCACTAGTCATAGTTGCATTCATATAAGTAGGTTGTACTTCATGAGTCTTATACCTTTGTGATTCCTCGGTCTTCTATGTTTCTTTTGCATTTCTCCAAGCACGAGGGCATGCTAGAATCTAAGTGTGGGGAGGTTGACAAACCCCATTTCGAGGGTTTATCTTGTGCTAATTTCAGGGGTTTTATCAATGATTCCACACACTTTCTGTATGAAAATACAAGGATTTGCATTCCTTTCCTAGTTTTGCACCATGGATGAAAACATACTTATTTTGCACTAAAATAGATACATTTCTAATCCTCTCTCGATGCCATTCGATGCCGTGACCCGTGTGTTAAGTGGTTCCAGAATATGGGGCAGGAATGGACCGGAAGAGAGAAGGAAGATGGGAGCAAAGGAAGGGAGCAAGAGAATTAAGCCTTGGAAATCTCGGCATGGGCGCGTGCGTGCACTTGACGCGTCCGCGTGGATAGAACAACTAGAAGCCGAAGCCAAAAGTCAAGCCACGAGTCGGCTTGCGTAGCGGCTAAGCCATGATCTTCTTGGGCGCGCACGCGTACGTCACGCCTCCGCGTACATTCCAAAATGCATCCATGGCGCGCGCGCGTACCTTGCGCGAACGCGTCGATGTTCGAAAGTGATTTTTTTAGAAGTCACGTGACTTAGGCGTGGAGTTGGTTGGAGATCCCATTTTTGGGGAATGCATTGGCGGGAAAAAAGCTTAAGAGACCAGAGGAGCAGGGGTAAAAGACACTTAGTTCATTTTCTAGTTTTTTAGATATTTTGAGGGAGAGAGAGTTACACTCTTGGGGGAAGAGAGAGAGGACTCAAGTTCTTACTAGGGTTCTTCTTCATCAAAATTCTGAATTTTCACCCACTCTTTGGTGAGATCCATTGCAATTTTCACTTCACTTTGTTCATGTAATAGGTTTTCTTCTCCAATTTCAAGTTGTAGTTGTAATTGCTAAAATTCCTTGGATCTAGGATTCAACTTTATGATTTTGGATTTCATTAATACTTTGAGATTTTGATCCTCATTATTGCTCTTTGACAATTGTTGTTAATTCCTTGTATTGCAATACCTTTAATTCTACTTTTCTTCTCATTTTACT
>NW_026264992.1:29831-31119 GCF_000817695.3 Arachis duranensis | reverse complement strand
GTGGTTGGAAGCATCATCCTAGGTTCATTATGGTCACATGTCCAAAGCTTGATAGCAAAGGTTGGTGTATAACTAGAGTACACGGATCTAGAAGGATGTTTGGTCACTTTGTTGAGAATTCACCTTGCTCACCACCCACATGGATTAATGATAATCAACTTGGAGATGGGTGTGAAGACAAAATATGGGATCCGGGAACACATGAGGATCAACATTGGGAGCCCATGGTTTGTGAAGAACTCCATCAAAGCTTGGAGATATTAATCTTGAATGATGAAGCTTATTGGAAGTCCAAGCATTGGTGGAAGTTCTAAGATGAATACAAGCACAAGCCACCTTGATGAGGAGCTCCCCATAAGTCCAACTTAAGGACAATAAACAAAAGTGCTAGGTGGGAGACACCCCACCATGGTAAAATCTTTTCATTTTTTCTTTTGTATAAATGGGTAGAATTAGTTTAATTTCATGTTTTGGTAGTTTGTTAAGTGCATTTGGTAGTTTAATATGTTAAATAAGGTTTTATGGTGTTTTGGTAGCTATTTGGAGGTTTGAATGCTTAGATTGGTGTAAAAACATAGAAAAATTTTGAAAAACAGAGCACCATCCACGCGTACGCGCACTGCACGCGTACGCGTACATTGAGCATTTTCGACCATCCACGCGAGCGTGCCATGCACGCATACGCGTGGGTTGAGAAGTTCCACCTTCCATGCATTAACCCGAGAGTTAGGCCCGCACTGTGCGCGCGTTGTGCCTTTGGCACAACCCCACTTGCGCGTACGCGCACATGACGCGTACGCGCCACTCTCGAAATAAGCCATTGACGCGGGCGCGCCATGTGCGCGTACGCGTGGATGCCCTTCCTACACCACATTTCCTTTCTTCTCCTCTTTCCATTTCTTTCCTTCTCCTTTCTTCTTCCCACCTCCAATCCCTCATCCAACACTTCCAAACACCATGGATAACCATTTATTTTAGTTACTTAATTAGTTAGTTAGTTAGTTGATTAGTTAGTCTTAGTTTTGTTTTTCATTTTATTTTCTCTCTTTTCATCATAAGTGTTGGATTATTGACTTTGTTTACTATACATTGCTGCCCCTTATTGCCTAAATGCTAATTTAGCATTAATGTTTTTAGATAATCTTTGTTGGATCCTATGATTGAGGTTATATTTTGCTACTTGGTCTTGAGTTTTTCATGCTTATCTTTTGAAAAATACCAAGTGATGAGAATTGCCTTTGAGCTTGTAACTCTTCTTGAATTACATGATTTGGCCACCATGTGATTT
>NW_026264992.1:23773-27244 GCF_000817695.3 Arachis duranensis | reverse complement strand
ACCTTTCACCCACATTTATTCAATGAAATAGCATAGTTTTGTGATTGTCTCCTAATTTGTGCTTAGATGTGAAAACATGCTTTCTAGACCTTAAATTAGCTAAATTCAATTCACCTTTGATTCTACTAGATGCCTTGATATGTTTGTTAGTGATTTCAGATTGAAAAGGCTAGGAATGGATCAAAGGAGTGAGAGGGAAAGCATGCAAAGTGGAGAAATCATGAAAAGTCAAAGAAGTTGAACTCGCCCATGGACGCGCGCGCGTACCTGGCACTTGCGCGCACCTGCGAATTACCCCATGGACGCGTACGCGTGCTGTGCGCGTACGCGTCGGTGCTGATATATGATTTTTTAATGAATTCGCAACCAACGAATTCTGAAGGGTTGTGGGGCCCAATTGCAACCAACTTTGGCGCCAAAGATGCTATTTAAAGCCAAGGATTGAAGAGCCAAGGGGATTCCAATCATTACACACTCATTAGTTTAGTTTAGTAGTTAGAAGTAGTTTCTAGAGAGAGAAGCTCTCACTTCTCTCTAGAATTAGGATTAGGATTAGGATTAGTTCTTAGATCTAGGTTTTAATCTTTGCTTTCTTCTACTTCTATCTTTCAATTCTTTGTTGCTACATTCATCTTCTTCTATTCTTTTGTTGTAATTTCCTTTATGTTGTTCTTACATTTTGTTGTAGATCTAGTATTGTTCCTTCTACATTCTCATATCTTGCCAAGAGCCTTTTATAGTTGTTAGTTTATTTTCATTGCCATTTACTTTTCATGCTTCTTATCCAAAACCCCAAAATAACTCAAACCAATAACAAAGCACTTTATTGTAATTCCTAGGGAGAACGACCCGAGGTTTGAATACTTCGGTTATTAATTTTAGGGGTTTGTTACTTGTGACAAACAATCTTTTGTATGAAAGGATTATTGTTGGTTTAGAAACTATACTTGCAACGAGAATTCATTTGTGAAATTCTAAACCGTCAAAAATCCAATCGTCACACGCGTACGTCACGCCTCCGCGCACATTCCAAAATGCATCTGTGGCGCGCGCGCGTACCTTGCGCGTACGCGCCGATGTTCGAATGTGATTTTTTTAGAAGTCACGTGACTTAGGCGTGGAGTTGGTTGAAGATCCCATTTTTGGGGAATGTCTTGGCGGGAAAAGTTTAAAAAGACCAGAGGAGCAAGGGTCAAGGACACTTAGTTCATTTTCTAGTTTTTTAGATATTTTGAGGGATAGTGAGCTACACTCTTGGAGGAGGAGGAGAGAGATCTCAAGCTCTTACTAGGGTTCTTCTTCATCAAAATTCTGAATTATCACCCACTATTTGGTGAGATCCATTGCAATTCTCACTTTACTTTGTTCATGTAATAGATTTCCTTCTCCAATTTCAAGTTGTAGTTGTAATTGCTAAACTCCCTTAGATCTAGGATTCAACTTTATGATTTTGGATTTCATTAATACTTTGAGATTTTGATCCTCATTGTTACTCTTTGACATTTGTTGTTAGTTCCTTGTGTTGCAATACCTTTAATTCTACTTTTCTTCTCATTTTACTATGACTTTCTTTCTTGCTCATCACATGTTTGATAAAATGTCAACACTAGTTATGGAGTAGAAAATTCTCACTTGGCATAGGGTTGGATCATTAGAAGAAGTTGAATAGTTGTGTCAATTGTTGATTTGGAATTAGGGATTGCTAATCGACTTGGAGTGCACTAAAGTTAGATTCCCATGAGGTGAAGCTAGGACTTGTGACTCAAGTTGATTACCTTCATTTGACTTTCCTCTATACCTAGGGGATAACTAAATGAGGCATGGCCTAATTGTTATCTTCATTGAAAGAACTATAAGGATATGCATTCAATTGCCAACCCTAAGC
This sequence comes from Arachis duranensis, assembly GCF_000817695.3. Classification (NCBI taxonomy): domain Eukaryota; kingdom Viridiplantae; phylum Streptophyta; class Magnoliopsida; order Fabales; family Fabaceae; genus Arachis; species Arachis duranensis. Next base: position 25,359 of record NW_026264992.1, on the reverse strand, counting down.
CAAGTCCTTTAATGATTGATTGCTTGTTTCCTACTACGTTGCTAAAACTTTCAAAGAACCTTAACAAATCTTTCTAATCAATAAGATGCACATTTTGGCAATTCCAAGGGAGGACGACTCGGGGGACTAGTACTCTCGGATATAGATTGTAGGATTGTTTGGTACGAAATTTGAGTGTCAATTAGACTATACTCACGATCATATTCATCCTTGAATTCTAAATCGGCATGCTAAATTTCGTTTATCAACTAGAAAATAGACTTCGAACTAAAAACTAAACGATTGTTAAGTAGCTTCTCTGGTGTTTGGAGCTGGCATTGATTATGCAGAAGGTGAAAATGTGTTTTCAAATGAGATTTTTGGTGGAACACCAAACTTAGCATTCTTCACTCTTCCTCAAATTATTTTGGTGTGAAACACCAAACTTAGCTCCTTGCACTACAGATAAAACTACTCTACATTTTTATTGAAATAGCTATGAAAAGAGAACTACCTCAGGTTGGGTTGCCTCCCAACAAGCACTTCTTTATTGTCACTAGCTTGACATCTTGTTCTTTGATCATGGAGGCTGAAAATCATAGTGCCTCAGCTTTTCTCTTCTTACTGTGAACTTCTTTCCAGTCTCCTCTTTGATGATCTCTAGGTGTTCATGTGGAAGGATCCAGTTCACAATATAGTACTTAGATAATTGTGGAGGCACCTTCATTGGTTGGGTGTTTAATATCACTTTATCCCATGGTGAGAAACTCTCATTGGGGATTTTCTGAATCCCAGCATTTCTCCCCTCTATCTCTTGCCTCTTTTCTCAACCTCCAAAATATTTCAGGATCAAAAGGTGTGGATTCATCGCTCTTTCCTCCTATCACAAAATCAGAAACACAAATAGAACCAGAAACTAAAACAGAGCACTCTGTAACTTGAGTGCAGTTAGAGTTAGTAGAGACAAAGTCTCGAACAGTTAGCGTGGCAAAACTTCAAACAGTTAGTGGGTTAGTAGAAGCAAATCCTCAAACAGTTAGTGGGTTAGTCAAAATTAAAGAAAAAGTGCTTGATCTAAACTACCACCTCACTTAATCGTTGTCAATCTATTCAATCCCCGGCAACGGCGCCAAAAACTTGATGTGCGGAAAACGATCCGACACAAAACTCACCGGCAAGTGCACCGGGTCGCATCAAGTAATAAAACTCACGGGAGTGAGGTCGATCCCACAGGGATTGAAGGATTGAGCAACTTTAGTTTAGTGGTTGATTTAGTCAAGCAAACAAGTGTTGGTTGTGTGAAATTGTGTTGACAGGAATTCAATTGCAGAGAATGTAAAGGGGAGTGGGTGATTTGCAGGAAATTAAAGGGAACAAAAAAAAAAGAAAAAGAACTGAATCTTAAAGTGCAAGAAATGTAAACTGCAGAAACTTAAATGGGTTAGGGATATGGGACTGCAGAAATTAACCAAGAAAAGTAAAATTCAACAAACAGAAGAGTAGAAGATGGATTCAATTAAACCAGATCTTAAACAAAAATGAAAATCAGCTTGGTGTAGCAATTAAACAGTGAAGTTTAAAATGAAAATTCCAGATCTCAGGACTCA
>NW_026264992.1:21261-23573 GCF_000817695.3 Arachis duranensis | reverse complement strand
AGAGAGATCTCAAGGTGAGATTGAGACAGAATTTCCTCAATTCTCAACACCCAAGACTCAAGTAAAGCTTTGCAAAAAAGAAAACAATAAAACCCAGAGGAAGAGAATTCAATTCTCCTCCCAGAAACTCTCTAAAATGCAAAGTAAGCTCTCCTCCGTAAGCACTATGAAAATTCTCAAAGAAAAACTCTCTAAAAATTCTAAAAAGAAAAGCTCCAAAAAGAAAAGCTCTCATAAAACTTCAAATCCTAAGCTATTTATACACTTTCTTCCAATGATCATTAAGCCTTGAATTTGGGCCTTGGCTTTGATGGAATTGGGTTGTTAGTAGCCTCCGTTGATTGCTCTTGGTGTTGGGAAGAAATCCATTTGTGAACCGGGCCATGAACCATTCACGTTTGAGTCAACGTTTGAGGCAAACGTTGACTCAAATGTCCCTTGTGTGAGGCATTATGCAGATAGCCCATTTGCTGTCATCCACGTTTGAGCCAACGTTTGAGGTCAAACGTGAGCTCAAACGTGGGTCTTCCCAAGCTCCTTTTTTGCCAACATTTGGCCTAACGTTTGAGGCAAACGTTGGCGCAAACGTGGCTCATCTAAACCATCAATCAAGGGTGCTCTTCCATGCTCTTTCTTGCCAAAATGTAGCCAACGTTTGACCTCACGTTTGAGGCAAACGTTGGCTCAAACGTTGCTGTGCCCAGAGGTGATCTTCTTAGCTTTTATGGCGCCAACGTTTGACCTCACGTTTGAGGCAAACATTAGCGCAAACGTTGGGAACATTGCCAGTTTCGGAAGCTTGAACGTGCTGTCCATCCCACACTATTATACATTGTTGGAAAGCCCTAAATGTCTACTTTCCAATGTCGTTAGAAGCGCATCATTTGGAGCTCCACAGCTCGAGTTATACTCCGTCGAAGGTGCAGAGGTCAGCTGGCCTTACTACAGGTTGGTGTCATGTTTGTTTATGCACTTTTCGGGGCAGTTTTCTCCCTCAATTTTTATATCCACCATGTAGTGCCATATATGCTTGGAAAGCTCTCGATTCCTATTTTACAATGCTTTTGGAATCACCTCATTTGGAGCTCTGTAGCTCAAGTTATTCTCGTTGGACGTATACCCCTTTAGGCTGTGGGGAGCAACGTTTCCAGCAACATTGGAGCACCAACTTTGGCTCCAACATTGCTTTCCTTTGCTTCCTTTCATGGCCTTCTTGTTGCCTCTTTCTTCAACCTTTCTTCAAGCCCTTTTGGTCACCTATCATCAATCAACAATTGCATCAAAGCTATGCTATAATCATGAGAGTTCTTCTTCTTCTTGATATATAAGCAATTATTGCACAAAAACTCATGAAAATGCATCAATTTATCCATAGTTGATTGAATCTAAGGAAACATAAAATTTCACCCAAATGACTTACTTGTGGCTCAAGAAAGTGCATAAAACCCTATGAAAATCAGAGAAAAAGACTAGTAAAACTAGGCTAAGATGACTTGTCATCAAAGTGCAGCAAAAAAAGTCAACTGTCTTGGTGTAGCATTATCCGGTAAATAAAATGATAAAATATATTTTTAAAAAAATAAACAATTTTAAAAAACTAAATTTTTTATTTTTGAATTTCTATATTATATTATTAAATGTTTTTATTTAAATAACAAAAATAAAATAAAGTCCAGCAATATCTAGTAAACAACAAATCTGTAAATTTATTATTTTTGTAATATTTAAGCTAAAAAATATTTTTATTTAATTGTAAAAAATAAAGAAATTCCAAAAATATCCAAAAAATAATAAAAAAAATTTTAAATTTTTTGAAATAATTTATCCTTAATTTTTACACAAGTGCAGCAAAAAAAAAAGTCAACTGTCTGGGTATAGCATTATCCGGTGAATAAAAAAATAAAAATTATTTTTAAAAAAATTAAAAATTTTAAAAAAATAAAATTCTTTATTTTTTAATTTTTTAATTTTATTATTAAATGTTTTTATTTAAATAATAAAAATAAAGTAAAGTCCAGCAGTATCTAGTTAAAAATAGATCCATAAATTTATTATTTTTTAATTTTTAAAATAAAAAAAATATTTTTTCTAATAGTAAAAAATTTAAAAAATCCAAAAATATCCCAAAAAGAAAAAATTAAAATTTTATATTTTTAAATTAATTTATTCTTAATTTGTGAACAAGTGCAGCAAAAAAAGTCAACTATCTGGGTGTAGCATTATCCGATGAATAAAAAAATAAAAAATATTTTTAAAAAATAAAAAATTTTAAAAAACTAAATTTTTTATTTTTGAATTTTTAAATTATATTA
>NW_026264992.1:16750-19642 GCF_000817695.3 Arachis duranensis | reverse complement strand
AAATAATTAAAAAAATAAATTCCAACAATATCTAGTAAACAACAGATCTGTAAATTTATTCTTATTTTAATATTTAAATTAAAAAAATATTTTTTCTAATAGAGAAAAATAAAAATTTCAAAAATATCCAAAAAATAAAAAAATTAAAATTTTAAATTTTTTAAATTAATTTATCCTTAATTTGTGAACAAGTGTAGCAAAAAAAGTCAACTGTCTGTGTGTAGCATTTTTTGGTGAATAAAAAAATAAAAATTATTTTAAAAAAATTAATAGTTTTAAAAGATAAATTTTTATTTTTGAATTTTTAAATGATATTATTAAATGTTTTTTATTTAAATAAGAAAAATAAAATAAAGTCTAGCAATATCTAGTAAACAAGAGATATGTAAATTTATTATTTTTTTAATGTTTATACAAAAAAATATTTTTTTCTAATTGTACAAAATTAAAAAATTTCAAAAATTTCCAAAAAAAATTAAAATTTTAAGATTTTAAATTAATTTATTCTTAATTTGTGAACAAGTGCAGCAAGAAATGTCAACTGTTTCGGTGTAGCATCTGATGTGCGGAAAACGATCCGACACAAAACTCACTGGCAAGTGCACTGGGTCGCATCAAGTAATAAAACTCACGGGAGTGAGGTCGATCCCACAGGGATTGAAGGATTGAGCAATTTTAGTTTAGTGATTGATTTAGTCAAGCGAACAAGAGTTGATTTGAATGATTTGTATCTGGCAGAAGCTAAATTGCATGAAATTTAAAAGGAAGAGGGATAATTGCAGTAAATTAAAGAGAACAGGAAATAAAGAAGCTGAATCTTAAAGTGCAAGTAATATAAATTGCAGAAACTTAGATTGCAAGAAATGTAAATGACTGAAACTTAAAGTGCAAGAAATGTAAATTACTTGAATTATAAAAGGAATTGGGAATTGGGATTGCAGAAATTAAGCAAGAGAAAAGTAAATTGCAACAAGTAGGAAAGTAAAAGATGAATTTAATTGCAGCAGGTCTCAAACAGAAAATGTAAATTGGCTTGAAGAAGCATTCAACTGAAGAATTGAAAGTGGAAACCGGCAGATCTCAGGACCCAAGAGACTAGATAACTAAGTCTAGATCTCAATGCCTTCCTAGATCCAAATTCAGAGAGCGATTGCAAAATTAAAGAAGAAATCGATGTAGAAAAGTAAATCCAAAGTTCAATTTCTCAAAATGGTTCGGTAAATCAAACAGTGAGGTGAGATTGAGACAGAATTTCCTCAATTCTTCAACCCAAGATTCAAGACAAGTATAAATGAAATTGAAAACAAGAAAACTAAGAGGAAGAGAATTTAATTCTCCTTCCCCAAGATTCAGAATCTCAGAATAACTCAAAACCAAGCGCTTTTCAAAACTACCCAGCAAAACTAAAAGAAAAACTCCAAAAGGAAAGCTCTCCGAAAACTTAAATTCTAAGCTATTTATACACTTTCTTCAAATGATCTTCAAGCCTTGAATTGGGCCCTTGCTCTTGATGGAATTGGGTTGACAAAAGCCTCTGTTGATTGCTCTTGGTGTTGGGAAGAAATCCGTTTGCAACTTGGGCCTTGGGGATTTACGTTTGAGTCAACGTTTGAGGCAAACGTTGACTCAAACGCCTTCGTGTGCCAATTATGCAGCTCGACCATTCTGCTGTCATCCACGTTTGAGCCAGCGTTTGAGGTCAAACGTGAGCTCAAACGTGGTTCCCTCCAAGCTTCTCTTTTGGCCAACGTTTTGCCTAACGTTTGAGGCAAACGTTGGCACAAACGTGGCTCAACCAAGGCATCAAACAAGGTGCTCTTCCATGCTTTTCCATGCTAAAATATAGCCAACGTTTGACCTCACGTTTGAGGCAAATGTTGGCACAAACATGGGCGACCTCCAGAGTGTTTTCAGCTGCTACTCACGTTTGAGGCAAACGTGAGCTCAAACGTGAATCCCTTCTTTCCAAGCCCATTCTTGCAACCTTCTTCCAAGCTTTATTCCACCTATCATCAATCAAAAATTGTATCAAAGCTATGCCATAATCATGAGAGTTATTTTTCTTCTTGTCATATAAGCAATTATTGCACAAAAACTCATGAAAATGCATCAATTTATCCATAGTTGATTGAATCAAAGGAAACATGAAATTTTACCCAATTGGCTTACTTAAGGTTCAAGAAAGTGCATAAAATCTATTGAAAACAAAAGAAAAAGACTAGTGAAACTAGGCTAAGATGACTTGTCATCACAACACCAAACTTAAAGCTTGCTTGTCCCCAAGTGAAGTGCGGAAAACGATCCGACACAAAACTCACTGGCAAGTGCACCGGGTCGCATCAAGTAATAAAACTCACGGGAGTGAGGTCGATCCCACAAGGATTGAAGGATTGAGCAATGATGTGCGGAAAATAATCCGACACAAAACTCACCGGCAAGTGTACCGGGTCGCATCAAGTAATAATAACTCACATGAGTGAGGTCGATCCCAAAGGGATTGAAGGATTGAGCAATTTTAGTTTAGTGGTTGAATTAGTCAAGCAAACAAGTGTTGATTGTGTGAATTTGTGTTGACAGAATATAAATTGCATAGAATGTAAAGGGGAGTGGGTGATTTGCAGGAAATTAAAGGGAATAAAAAGAAAAAGAGCTGGATCTTAAAGTGCAAGTAATGTAAATTGCGGAAACTTAAAGTGCAAGAAATGTAAATGGCTTGAATTATAAAGGGAATCGGGAAGTGGATTTGCAGAATTTAGACAAGGAGAGGTAAATTTCAATAAACAGAAAAGTAGAAGAGATATTTAAAATGAAAATTCTAGATCTCAGGACCCAAGAGACTAGATAACCAAGTCTAGATCTCAATGCCTTCCTAGATCAAAACCACAATTCAAC
>NW_026264992.1:15876-16711 GCF_000817695.3 Arachis duranensis | reverse complement strand
AACCCAGAGGAAGAGAATTCAATTCTCCTCCCAGAAACTCTCTCAAATGTCAAGTAATCTCTCAAAAACTCCTAAGCAAAAATCCCAATTCAAAAAGCTCTCCTTTTCAAAACTTAAATTCTAATCTATTTATACACTTTCTTCTAATGATCTTCAAGCCTTGAATTGGGCTTTGGCCTTGATGGAATTGGATTGATAGTGGCCTCCGTTGATTGCTCTTAGTGTTGGAAAGAAATCCACTTGTGAACCGGGCCATGTAACTTTCACGTTTGAGCCAACGTTTGAGGTCAAACGTTGACTCAAACGTTGCCTTGTGAACAATGATGCAGAGGCCCAAAATGCTGTCATCCACGTTTGGCTCAACGTTTGAGGTCAAACGTGAGCTCAAACATGGATCTCCCCATGCCTTCTTTTTGGCCAACGTTTGGCCCAACGTTTGAGGTCAAACGTTGGCGCAAACGTGGCTCAATTAGCTCATCAATCAGGGGTGTTCTTCCATGCTCCTTTTTGCCAAAATGTAGCCAACGTTTGACCTTACGTTTGAGGTCAAATGTTGGCTCAAACGTCGCTGCCAGAAGCTCAATCTTTCTTCTTTTAGGTGCCAACGTTTGCCTCAACGTTTGAGGTCAAGCGTTGGCACAAACGTTGCCTTCCAAGAGTGCCATTTTTCTTCTTTTTGGCGCCAATGTTTGCCTCAACGTTTGAGGTCAAACGTTGGCGCAAACGTCGCCTTCCAGGAGTGCCATTTTTCTTCTTTTTGGTGCCAACATTTGCCTCAATGTTTGTGGTCAAACGTTGGCGCAAACGTCGCCTTCCAGGAGCTTCTTCTTCAGCC
>NW_026264992.1:13136-15150 GCF_000817695.3 Arachis duranensis | reverse complement strand
TCGACCACAAGCATTTACTAGGATACTAACTCTTTGAGTTTTCTTCTTTCCTGCCTAGTAATTGATGCTCAGAGCCTTGGGCCATAAGGGAGTGCTTTTGCACTTGAGCCTAGCCTTGACTTCTAAGTGTTTTGTTTTCAAGCATTTGGCTCGATACATAAACACCACAAGCACTTAGCAAATAAATTGCCATTGGTACTCAGAGCCTTCAGCTTTCTCATTCTTTCCCTTTTTATTTTATCCAAATTTTTTTTTTCGCTTCTTGGATCAAAAGATGTCTGAAAATCTCCACAATACTTCTTTGAATTCTATTTCCTGCCTATGAGCTCCCATGCAGGTTTTCACAAACATGCAACCTCAATACACATTCTTACAACCAGAACCACCACTTCCCTTAATCTTCTGCTTACCTCACGAAAATTTTTTTGATTCCTCAATCATTCTCTTAAAAGAAATGTTTTCTATTCATATTTTTTTTCAAACCCTGGGTATAAGCAAAATTTTAAGTGTATGGTGCTATGATATACCAATCATCTTAGTTATTGACCACAAGAAAATTATACTAAACAGGGATACAATATCACTTTCAATCATAACAATTTTGAATATAAGATAGTCACTTAACAATACAACCTGTTGTTGGAGTTCACTTGCTTCACTCCTTTTCAGCACCATTGTTGATCTTTGCATCCCTCTTTGTCTCTTTGGTTGATGGTGCTTAATCCTTCATTAGATTTAAGTGACTGCCTACAATAAACTTTGAAAGTTGCTTGTTCCCCAAGCACTTGAAAGATGGTCAGCAAGCATGAATTATTTGTGGGCGTTTGAACTTACTTTGGTGTAAGAACACCAAACTTAGTACCTTGCCATCTTTGGTGTGAGAACACCAAACTTAGCACCTTGCCAATAGTTCTCATGCATCAAATTGACCATATGTGGAACTCTTTTTCTTTGCTAAATGCAATAAGACTAAAAACTAGAAAATAGACATTGGTTAAGTAGTTTCTCTGATTGCTTGGAGCTAGCAACCCTTTATGCAGAAGGTGAGAATGTGTTTTTAAATGAGATTTTTGGTGGAACACCAAACTTAGCATTCTTCATTCTCCCTTTGTTTTGGTGTGCAACACCAAACTTAGCTCCTTGCAATATAGATAAAACTACTTTAGCCTTTTTATTAAATGGAAAGAGAACTACCTCCGGTTGGGTTGCCTCCCAACAAGCGCTTCTTTATTGTCATTAGCTTGACATTCTCCACCCTCTGATCATGGAAGTTGAGAATTCTGTTGCCTTTGATTTTTTCCTCTTACTGTGAGTTTTCCTTCCTCTATTTCTTCTTGAGGAACTTCTCTGTGGTGCTTCTCTTTGATCATTATTTCTTTTCCCATATCCTTCTCCTTTTCCTCCATGACTGCTTTCCCTTTCAACCCAGCAGCTTTTCCGCTATTCTTTGGGTTGTCTTCAGTATCCCTTAAGGATATATTTGCCTTCTTCTCGCCCATTTCAGCAAGGTGTTGAACCAGTTGTTCCATTTGCCTTTCAACTCTTCTGAGTGAGGCTTCTTGGTTCCTGCTTATCATCTCTTGATTTTTCCTTACTTCTTCCTGCTCTAGTGTTGTCATTTCTTGAACTTTCATGAACCTCTCCATTGCCATTTCTAGAACATAGAGTTTTTGAAAGTTTAGAATTGGTTGTGGCTGTGTCAACTGTGGTGGTTGATGAAAGTCATTTTGGGTGAGTGGTGAGGTAGGATGGGGTTGGAGGTGTGTGTGTTGGGGTAGTGCTTGATGATTGTTGTTGTGGGGGTGGTTTTTATGCTGATTTTTGAAGTTGGAGTTATTGCAGTTGAAGTCCCTTGGTCTTTGATTTTGGTTTTCACCCTCCTTCCAGTTGGATTGAATTCTCCAGGGTGGGATGTACACATCATTCTGAGACTGGTGTTGGGGCATGCTAGAGTGACTTTGGTTGTTTGTGATCATGGGTTTGCCTATGTTGTAACTTCTCTGTTCTTGATGTA
>NW_026264992.1:0-12866 GCF_000817695.3 Arachis duranensis | reverse complement strand
AACTAGTGATACTTCCTTGGGGAAAGGTTTCAAGCCATTGTGCTGCTTCATCCCTCAGTGAGAACGGAAATAACAAGAGTTTATAGGTGTCATAATTTACACCATCGAGATTGATAGCACCACAAGTCCTCAGAAAAATGGATATGTGCTGTTTCGGATCCTCCAATGGATTTCCACCATAGGAGCAATTGTTCTTGATTAGTGTAATGAGTTATGGCTTCATGTTGTGGTGTTCTTCTTTCTCAGAAATTCCTTCTTCAATGATAGCCTTCCCTCTTGCCTCTCTTCTTTCCTGTGACATATAAATCAACAAACGGAACACACAGTGGTATTTTTGAAAATTGAGTGTAGTCAGTTGAGACAAAACTTCAAACAGTTAGTGGGTTAGTAGAAACAAATCCTCAACCAGTTAGTGGGTTAGTTAGAATAAAAAAAATGCTTGATCTAAACTACCACCTCACTTAATCATTGTCAATCTGTTTCAATCCCCGGCAACGGTGCCAAAAACTTGATGTGCGGAAAACAATCCGACACAAAACTCACCGGCAAGTGTACCGGGTCGCATCAAGTAATAATAACTCACATGAGTGAGGTCGATCCCACAGGGATTGAAGGATTGAGCAATTTTAGTTTAGTGGTTGAATTAGTCAAGCAAACAAGTGTTGATTGTGTGAATTTGTGTTGACAGAATATAAATTGCGTAGAATGTAAAGGGGAGTGGGTGATTTGCAGGAAATTAAAGGGAATAAAAAGAAAAAGAGCTGGATCTTAAAGTGCAAGTAATGTAAATTGCGGAAACTTAAAGTGCAAGAAATGTAAATGGCTTGAATTATAAAGGGAATCGGGAAGTAGATTTGCAGAATTTTGACAAGGAGAGGTAAATTGCAATAAACAGAAAAGTATAGGAGATATTTAAAATGAAAATTCTAGATCTCAGGACCCAAGAGACTAGATAACCAAGTCTAGATCTCAATGCCTTCCTAGATCAAAACCACAATTCAACTGCAAGAGAAATTAAAATCAAACAAAAGAGAAATTAAGATCAAGCAGTGGAATAAAGGAATTCAAATATCAATTTCTCAAATGTGCAGTAACTCAAAACAGAGAGATCTCAGGATGGAATTGAAACAGAATTTCTTCAATTCTCCAACACCCAAGATTCAAACAAAACTTTGCAGGAAAGTAAACAAAACAACCCAGAGGAAGAGAATTCAATTCTCCTCCCAAAAACTCTCTCAAATGTCCAGTAATCTCTCCAAAACTCCTTAGCAAAAATCCCAAATCAAAAAGCTCCCTAAAACTTCAAATCCTAAGCTATTTATACACTTTCTTCTAATGATCTTCAAGCCTTGAATTGGGCTTTGGCCTTGATGGAATTGGGTTGATAGTGGCCTCCGTTGATTGCTCTTGGTGTTGGGAAGAAATCCACTTGTGAACCGGGCCATGTAACTTTCACGTTTGAACCAACGTTTGAGGTCAAACGTTGACTCAAACGTTGCCTTGTGAACAATGATGCAGAGGCCCAAAATGCTGTCATCCATGTTTGGCTCAACGTTTGAGGTCAAACGTGAGCTCAAACGTGGATCTCCCCATGCCTTCCTTTTGGCCAACGTTTGGCCCAACGTTTGAGGTCAAACATTGGCGCAAACGTGGCTCAATTAGCTCATCAATCAGGGGTGTTCTTCCATGCTCCTTTTTGTCAAAATGTAGCCAACATTTGACCTCACGTTTGAGGTCAAACGTTGGCTCAAACGTCGCTGCCAGAAGCTCAATCTTTCTTCTTTTAGGTGCCAACGTTTGCCTCAACGTTTGAGGTCAAGCGTTGGCACAAACGTCGCCTTCCAGGAGCTTCTTCTTCAGCCAACGTTTGCCTCAACGTTTGAGGTCAAACGTTGGCTCAAACGTTGGTTCTTCTCCAGGGCATTCTTCATCTTCTTGCAACATCCTTCCAAGCTTTGTTTCACCTATCATCAACCAATCAAAACATCAAAGCTATGCTTCAAATCATGAGATTGTTTCTCTTCCATAATATATGATAATTATAGCACAAAATCTCATGAAAATGCATCATTTTATACATGATTGATTGAGTCAAAGATATCATGAATTTCAACCCAATTGGCTTACTTATGGCTTAAGAAAGTGCATAGAACTAAATGAAAACAAAGAAAAAGACTAGTAAAACTAGGCTAAGATGACTTGTCATCAAGCAACTTTAGTTTAGTGGTTGATTTAGTCAAGCAAACAAGTGTTGGTTGTGTGAAATTATGTTGACGGGAATTAAATTGCAGAGAATGTAAAGGGGAGTGGGTGATTTGCAGGAAATTAAAGGGAACAAAAAGAAAAAGAGCTGAATCTTAAAGTGCAAGTAATGTAAATTGCAAAAACTTCAAGTGCAAGGAATATAAATGACTTGAAAAATAAAAGGGGAATGGGAATTGGATCTGCAGGAATTAAACAAGGAAAAGAAAAATTTAATAGAATGAAAAGTAATTAATGGAATTAGTTGAACCGGATCTCAAACTAAAAGGAAAATAAGCTTGGCGTAGTAATTAAACAAGGAAATTAAAATGGAAACCAATAGATCTCAGGACCCAAGAGACTAGATAATTCGTCTAGATCTCAATGCCTTCCTAGATCCAAATTCAGAGAGCAAATGCAAAATTAAAGAAAAGAGCAATGTAGAAATGTAAATCCAAGTTCAATTTCCAGAAGTTGCGGTAAGAAAAATAGAGAGATCTCAAGGTGAGATTGAGACAGAATTTCCTCAATTCTTCAACACCCAAGACTCAAGACAGTTGCAGATGAAATTGAAAACAAGAAAACTAAGAGGAAGAGAATTCAATTCTCCTTCCCCAAGACTCAGAATCTCAAAATAGCTCAAAACCCAAAAGCTCTCTACTGTGAATACTCTGAAAATTCTCAAAGAAAACTCCTAAAAAAAAGCTCTCCATAAAACTTCAAATCCTAAGCTATTTATACACTTTCTTCCAATGATCATTAAGCCTTGAATTTGGGCCTTGGCTTTGATGGAATTGGGTTGATAGTAGCCTCCATTGATTGCTCTTTGTGTTGGGAAGAAATTCATTTGTGAACCGGGCCATGAACCATTCACGTTTGAGTCAATGTTTGAGGCAAACGTTGACTCAAACATCCCTTGTGTGAGGCATTATGCAGATAGCCCATTTGCTATCATCCACGTTTGAGCCAACGTTTGAGGTCAAACGTGAGCTCAAACATGGGTCTTCCCAGGCTCCCTTTTTGGCCAACGTTTGGCCCAACATTTGAGGCAAACGTTGGTGCAAACGTGGCTCAACTAAACCATCAATCAGGGGTGCTTTGCCATGCTCTTCCTTGCCAAGATGTAGCCAACATTTGACCTCACGTTTGAGGCAAACGTTGGCTCAAACATTGCCGTGCCCAGGAGTGCTCTTTTTTATTCTTTTTGGCGGCAACGTTTGACCTCACGTTTGAGGCAAACGTTGGCGCAAACGTTGCCTTCCCCTGCTTCTTCTTCAGCCAACGTTTGCCTCAATGTTTGAGGCAAACGTTGGCGCAAACGTTGGCTCTTCTCAGGGTGATTTTCATCTGCTTCTCACGTTTGAGTTAACGTTTGAGGCAAACGTTAGCTCAAACGTGAATCCCTTCTTTCCAAGCCCATTCTTGCAACCTTTTTCCAAGCTTTATTCCTCCTATCATCAATTAACAATTGTATCAAAGCTATGCCATAATCATGAGAATTATTCTTCTTCTCGTCATGTGAGCAATTATGGTGCAAAAACTCATGAAAATGCATTAATTTATCCATGGTTGATTGAATGAAAGGAAACATGAATTCCAACCCAATTGGCTTACTTATGGCTTAAGAAAGTGCATAAAACTAAATGAAAACAAAGAAAAAAGACTAGTGAAACTAGGCTAAGATGACTTGTCATCACAATACCAAACTTAAAACTTGCTTGTCCCCAAGCAAGAACAGAATTATTAAGAAGAAAGAATGAAAAAGGAAGAGAATGCTCATGTTAGCAGAGTATTATTGGTTTCAGTGCTTACTAGTCCCCACATCTTGGAAGTCTTAGGTCTTAGGACTTTCATCCAAATGGTATCATGGAGATCTCTCTATAGGTAATCACCTTGAAGCAGCTTATAGTTTATGTGCTTTGGCCTTGACTCTAAGTGTCATGTCTCAAAGCGGCTCTTTAGATAAGCTTTCAATCAATACTCCTAAACCAGTTGGTTATAAGGTATTAGGTGTTAAAGCACCCCTAAGGATTTATTTGCTCAAGCCTCTCTCTTTGACACAATTCGACCACAAGCATTTACTAGGATAACAACTCTTTGAGTTTTTTGTTTCTTCCCCCTCTTTTTTTTTGCCTAGTAATTGATGCTCAGAGCCTTGGGCCATGTTCTTTCATTTTTATGTTTTCTTTCTTTTGTTTGCTGCTTCTTGGATCAATTAATGTTTGAGAATCTCCACAATACTTCTTTGAACTCTACGCTCTGCCTATGAGCTCCCATGCAAGTTTTCATAAGCATGCAACCTCAATACATAATTATACAACTAGAACCACCACTTCCCCTAATCTTTTGCTTGCCTCAAAATTGTTTAATTCCTCAATCCTTCTTTTCAAAGAACTGTCATGTGATGCCTTTTTGAGACATTGAGTGAAAGCAAGTTTTGGAGAGTATAGTGTTGTGAATAATCAAGTATCTTAATTATTGAATTACAGAAAAACTATACTATGCAGAAAGACGGGGGTACAATATCACTTTCAATCATAGCAGTGTCTGATGCAAAATAATCACTTAACAATACAACCTTTTGGAGTTTACTTGCTTTCCTCCTCCTCATCATCATCATTGCTGGTTTTAGCATTCCTCTTTCATTTCTTTGATTGATGATGCTTAATTTTTCCAAAAGCTTGTATGATGCTCTGCAGTAATATTGAAAGTTGCTTGTTCCCCAAGCACTTAAAAAAATTGGTTAGCATGCATTAATTATGTGTGGGCTTTTGAACTTACTTTGGTGTGGGAACACCAAACTTAGTACCTTGCCAGTGGTTCTCATGCATCAAATTAACCATATGTGAACTCTTTTTCTTTGCTAAAAGTAACAAAACTGAAAACTAGGAAATAGCAAAATAGTTAACGATTTTATCTAAATGCTTGAAGCTAGCATTATGCAGGAGGTGAGAATATGTTTTATGATGAGATTTTGGTGGAATACCAAACTTAGAATCCTTCGTTCTCCCTTATATTGTTTTGGTGTGCAGCACCAAACTTAGCTTATTGCAATATAAATACAGCTAATTAACCTTTTTATTAAAATAGCTGTGAAAAGAAAACTGCCTCAGGTTGGGTTGCCTCCCAACAAACGCTTCTTTATTGTCACTAGCTTGACATCTTGTTCTTTGATCATGGAAACTGAAGATCACAGTGCCTTAGCTTATCTTTCTTTACTGTGAACTTCCTTCCGGTTTCCTCTTTGATGATTGTTTCTTTTCCCATAGCCTTCTCACTTCCTTCTATGGTTGCATTCTATTTCTCCCACCTAGCAACTCTTTCATTGTCTTTCAGGTTGTCTTCAGTGGCTCTGGGGAAAGTATTTGCCCTCTTCTCACCCATTTCTGTAAGGTGCTTAGCCAGTTGTTCCATCTGCCTCTCAATTCTTCTGATTGAAGCTTCCTGGTTCTTTGTTGTCACCTCTTGGTGCTCCATCATTCTCTCTATTAAGATCTCCAAGTTAGTGATCTTCTGAGAATGGTTTAAATGTATGAGATGGACTGGTGGCTGTGGAAAACCTTGCGAAGGAATTCCACATGTATTGTGTGGGTAAAATGTGGGTGTTGCAGAGGTATTCTGTTGATTTTGTGAGTTGTTATGAGACTGAGGATGCATGTTTTGTAAGCATTGGTTTTGATTGGCATTATTGGATGGGTGACTTTGGTTGTTTGTGATCATGGGTTTGCCAATGTTGGAACCCCTTTGTGCTTGATGTTGATATTCCCCCATTCTTAGATAAGAATGTGGCTTCCATGGTGGAAATTGTGCATTCACTGTAGCAGAATGTAGACAGTCAATTTTTCTAGCTATTAGCTCCAGTTGTTGCTGAGTTTGATGGTATAGCTGCTTGTTTTGATTCATGACTACCTTCACTCCTTCAAGATTCATCACTTCCTTTTATGAAATTGCATTTTGTGGTTTCTCAAATGAGTGTTGATTTTTGACTCCTTTGTTATTGAAACTTGCAGTTCTTTGGGCAGTTGTTGTCACTTTGAGTAGGCCATCAGAGAAGTAATCCACCGCTTTTCTTGTTTCTGGGTTAATCCTTCATAGAAAGCTTGGAGACCCACTTTGTCACTTGCTTTCTTATATCTTTCCCATGCTTTGAAGAGTGGTTCTTCCTCTCCTTGTATGAATGGATGTATTCCCTCTTTCAGCTTGATGGTTTGTTGGGATGAGGAGAATTTAGCTAGAAACTTGGCAACCAAATCGTCCCAACTAGTGATACTCCCTTGGGGAAGGGTTTCAAACCATTGTGCAGCTTCATCCCTTAGTGAGAAGGGGAATAACAAGAGCTTATAGGTATCATGATTTGCACCATCAGAGTTGATAGCACCACAAGTCCTCAGAAAAATGGATATGTGCTGTTTAGGATCCTCCAATGGATTTTCGCCATAGAAGCAGTTGTTCTTGATTAGTGTAATGAGTTGCGGCTTCATGTCGTGATGTTCTTCTTTCTCAGAGACTCCTTCTTTAATGATAGCCTTCCCTCTGGTTTCTCTTCTTTCCTGTGACATACAAATCAACACAAGGAATACACAGTGGTACTTTTGAAAATTGAGTGTAGTTAGTTGAGATAAAAACTCAAACAGTTAGCGTGTTGATAGAGGAAAATCTTCAAACAATTAGTAGGTTAGTCAAAAATAAAGAAAAAGTGCTTGATCTAAACTACCACCTCGCTTAATCATTGTCAATCTATTTCAATCCCCGGCAACGGCGCAAAAACTTGATGTGCGGAAAACGATTCGACACAAAACTCACCGGCAAGTGCACCGGGTCGCATCAAGTAATAAAACTCACGGGAGTGAGGTCGATCCCACAGGGATTGAAGGATTGAGCAATTTTAGTTTAGTGATTGATTTAGTCAAGCGAACAAGAGTTGATTTGAGTGATTTGTATCCGGCAGAAGCTAAATTTTATGAAATTTAAAAGGGAGAGGGATAATTGCAGTAAATTAAAGAGAACAGGAAATAAAGAAGCTGAATCTTAAAGTGCAAGTAATATAAATTGCAGAAACTTAGATTGCAAGAAATGTAAATGACTGGAACTTAAAGTGCAAGAAATGTAGATTACTTGAATTATAAAAGGAATTGGGAATTAGGATTGCAGAAATTAAGCAAGAGAAAAGTAAATTGCAACAAGCAGGAAAGTAAAAGATGAATTTAATTGCAGCAGGTCTCAAACAGAAAATGTAAATTGGCTTGAAGAAGCATTCAACTGAAGAATTGAAAGTGGAAACCGGCAGATCTCAGGACCCAAGAGACTAGATAACTATGTCTAGATCTCAATGCCTTCCTAGATCCAAATTCAGAGAGCGATTGCAAAATTAAAGAAGAAATCGATGTAGAAAAGTAAATCCAAAGTTCAATTTCTCAAAATGGTTCGGTAAATCAAACAGTGAGGTGAGATTGAGACAGAATTTCCTCAATTCTTCAACCCAAGATTCAAGACAAGTGTAAATGAAATTGAAAACAAGAAAACTAAGAGGAAGAGAATTCAATTTTCCTTCCCCAAGATTCAGAATCTCAGAATAACTCAAAACCAAGCGCTTTCCAAAACTACCCAGCAAAACTAAAAGAAAAACTCCAAAAGGAAAGCTCTCTGAAAACTTAAATTCTAAGCTATTTATACACTTTCTTCAAATGATCTTCAAGCCTTGAATTGGGCCCTTGCTCTTGATGGAAGTGGGTTGACAAAAGCCTATGTTGATTGCTCTTGGTGTTGGGGAGAAATTCGTTTGCAACTTGGGCCTTGGGGATTTACGTTTGAGTCAACGTTTGAGGCAAACGTTGACTCAAATGCCTTCGTGTGCCAATTATGCAGCTCGGCCATTCTGCTGTCATCCATGTTTGAGCCAGCATTTGAGGTCAAACGTGAGCTCAAACGTGGTTCCCTCCAAGCTTCTCTTTTGGCCAACGTTTGGCCTAACGTTTGAGGCAAACGTTGGCACAAACGTGGCTCAACCAAGGCATCAAACAGGGTGCTCTTCCATGCTTTTCCATGCTAAAATGTAGCCAATGTTTGACCTCACGTTTGAGGCAAACGTTGGCGCAAACGTGGGCGGCCTCCAGAGTGTTTTCAGCTGCTACTATTCTTGTTGGAAGTATACCCCTTCAGGCTGTGGTTGCACTCTTCCTCACGTTTGAGTCCAAGTTTGAGGCAAACTTGAGCTCAAACGTGATCCTTCTTCTTGCCCCTTGCTGTCCCCTTTTCTTCAACCTTCTTCCAAGCCTCTTTCCACCTATCATCAATCAACAATTGCATTGCTATAATCATGAGAGTTCTTCTTTTTCTTGATATATAAGCAATTATTGCACAAAAACTCATGAAAATGCATCAATTTATCCATAGTTGATTGAATCAAAGGAAACATGAAATTTTACCCCAATTGGCTTACTTATGGTTCAAGAAAGTGCATAAAATCTATTGAAAACAAAAGAAAAAGACTAGTGAAACTAGGCTAAGATGACTTGTCATCAGCATCATCCGGTGAATAAAAAATAAAAATATTTTTAAAAAAATTAAAAGTTTTAAAAAACTAAATTATTTATTTTTGAATTTTTAGATTATATTATTAAATGTTTTTATTTAAATAAGAAAAATAAAATAAAGTCCAGTAATATCTAGTAAACAACAGAATTGTAAATTTATTTTTTTAAACTAAAAAAATATTTTTTTTCTAATTGTAAAAAATTAAAAAATTCCAAAAGTATCCAAAAAATAAAAAAATTAAAATTTTAATTTTTTAAAATTAATTTATTCTTAATTTGTGAACAAGTTCCAAAAAATAAAAAAATTAAATTTTTAAATTTTTTAAATTAATTTATTCTTAATTTGAGAACAAGTGCAGTAAAAAAAAGTCAACTATCTTGGTGTAGCGTTATCTGGTGATAAAAAATAAAAAATATTTTTAAAAAATTAAAAATTTTAAAAAACTAAATTTTTTTATTTTTTGAATTTTTTAATTATATTATTAAATATTTTTTATTTTAATAATAAAATAATAAAGTCCAGCAATATCTAGTAAACAACAGATCTGTAAATTTATTTTTTTAATATTTAAACTAAAAAAATATTTTTTCCAATTGTAATAAAATAAAAAATTCCAAAAAATATCTAAAAATTAAAAAATTATAACTTTAAATTTTTTAAATTAATTTATCCTTAATTTGTGAACAAGTGTAGCAAAAAAAGTCAACTGTCTGTGTGTAGCATTTTTTGGTGAATAAAAAAATAAAAATTATTTTAAAAAAATTAATAGTTTTAAAAGATAAATTTTTATTTTTGAATTTTTAAATGATATTATTAAATGTTTTTTATTTAAATAAGAAAAATAAAATAAAGTCTAGCAATATCTAGTAAACAAGAGATATGTAAATTTATTATTTTTTTAATGGTTCTACAAAAAAAATATTTTTTTCTAATTCTAAAAAATTAAAAAATTTCTAAAATTTCCAAAAAAAATTAAAATTTTAAAATTTTAAATTAATTTATTCTTAATTTGTGAACAAGTGCAGCAAGAAAAGTCAACTGTTTGGGTGTAGCATCATCCGGTGAATAAAAAATAAAAATATTTTTAAAAAAATTGAAAGTTTTAAAAAACTAAATTATTTATTTTTGAATTTTTAAATTATATTATTAAATGTTTTTATTTAAATAAGAAAAATAAATAAAGTCCAGTAATATCTAGTAAACAACCGATTTGTAAATTCATTTTTTTAAACCAAAAAAATATTTTTTTTTCTAATTGTAAAAAATTAAAAAATTCCAAAAAATAAAAAAATAAAAATTTTAATTTTTTAAAATTAATTTATTCTTAATTTGTGAACAAGTGCATCAATAAAAGTCAATGGTCTTGGTGTAGTATTATCCGGTGAATAAAAAGATAAAATATATTTTAAAAAAAAACAATTTTAAAAAACTAAATTTTTTATTTTTGAATTTTTAAATTATATTATTAAGTATGTTTTATTTAAATAAGAAAAATAAAATAAAGTCCAACAATATCTAGTAAACAACAAATCTGTAAATTTATTATTTTTTTAATGTTTATACAAAAAATAGATTTTTCTAATTGTAAAAAATTAAAAAATTTCAAAAATTTCCAAAAAAAATTAAAATTTAAAATTTTTAAATTAATTTATTCTTAATTTGTGAACAAGTGCAGCAAAAAAAGTCAACTGTTCGGGTGTAGCATTATCCGGTGAATAAAAAAATAAAAATTATTTTAATAAAAATCTTTAAAAAACTAAATTTTTTAATTTTGAATTCTAGTTTTTTTTTTCTGACCGGTTTTTTCCAGTTTTTTATTTTTTTAGGTTGTGCTGACCGGTTTTTTTACGTTGTGCTAACCGGTTTTTGCCTTTTTTTTACGTTGTGCTGACCGGTTTTTTCCATTTTTTTTGGGTTGTGCTGACTAGTTTTTTTTTTACGTTATGCTGACCGTTTTTTTTTAGTGTGCTGACCGATTTTTTCCCTTTTTTACGTTGTGCTGGCCGGGTTTTTTTTTTTTTTTTTTTTTTTTTTTTTTGTACAAATGAAAGGAAAAATAAAAACAAAAGAAGGAAGGAAAAAGAAAAACAAAGCCAAGTTAATTGACTGAATTTCTATCTAAACATATGAAGTGACAAAACTTAGCTTATTCTAAGGCTCAAGTCATTTCACATATTCTTTTGCATTTAAAATCGCATGTTTAGCCATTTCACATACGCGCATTGAGCTGTTTTCTTTATGAAATAATAATCTTGCATGACCGATATAACATTTATTATTGTGTCATATACATTTCGGTACATTTAGATTACGATTTGCTTACAAGGTTAAGACATTATTTAGATATAGACATAAAAATATAAAATCGTATTTAATAGATGAGATATGAATAGAAATATTGTGTTAAGAGATATAAAGTTAGTATATTTTGTATTCATCTTAAAAGAAAAGAAAAGATACAGAGACACTAATAAAAAATACAATTTATTTTTTTATTTTTTTTATTATTTTTTTAATTTTTTATAATTATATTTTTTTCTCAAATTTTTTGAATGAAAAAATAAAAATAAATTAAATTTTCATAATTTATTTTAATTTATTACTAAATAAAATACAAAAACACAAAATTTATATCTCTATCTATTATTATATCCTATTCTTAATATCTTACATTATTCTGTTTTGTTTTCAGAAATAAACGCAGCCTTAAGTCATTAAGTGAGTTTTCTTAAATTTTATATGATATATCTCCCCCTAAAATATTCTTTATGGGTTTAACATTTTTTTAAAATATAAGTATTCATAATAAACTCATAGAATTTTCTATATATATTACAGATCATCTCATTATAATAAGGATCTACTTTTGAAATTTTTTTGAAAAAAAAAGAAAAAAGTTCAAAATTCATTTATACTATTATTGTCTTGTCTACTTTGAAACCAAAAACGAAATGAGATATTTGCAAATATTATATATTGTTGGTTTTTTTTAGATTCTAAAAAGAGTTGAATAAAGATTGTTTTAGAATTTTACTTCTTTTGGCCAAAGTGAAGTAAATAAGATTATGACAGAGATTATTTTTGTTTATTTTATAAATTGCGTAAAATTAAATAGAGTACCCTTGCCGGTGAGTTTTGTGTCGGATCGTTTTCCGCACATCAAAGATATTCCAAAAATGTTGAAAAAAATAAAAAATTAAAATTTTAAATTTTTTTAAATTAATTTATTCTTAATTTGTGAACAAGTGCAGCAAAAAAAAATCAACTGTCCGGGTGTAGCATTATGCGGTGAATAAAAAAATAAAAAATATTTTTGAAAAAATAAAAACTTTTAAAAAAATAAAATTTTTTGTTTTTGAATTTTTAAATTATATTATTAAGTATTTTTTATTTAAATAATAAAAATAAAATAAAGTCCAGCAAGATCTTGTAAACAACAAATCTGTAAATTTTTTATTTTTTTCATGTTTATACAAAAAATCTATTTTTCTAATTGTAAAAAATTAAAAAATTTCAAAAATTTCAAAAAAAATTAAAATTTTAAATTTTCAAATTAATTTATTCTTAATTTGTGAACAAGTGCAGCAAAAAAGTCAACTATTCGGGTGTAGCATTATCCGGTGAATAAAAAAATAAAAATTACTTTAAAAAAATTAATAGTTTTAAAAAAATAATATTTTTATTTTTGAATTTTTGAATTATATTATTAAATGTTTTTTATTTAAATAAGAAAAATAAAATAAAGTTCAGCAATATCTAGTAAACAACAGATATGTAAATTTATTATTTTTTTTAATGTTTATACAAAAAAATTATTTTTTTCTAGTTGTAAAAAATTAAAAAATTTCAAAAATGTTTTTTATTTAAATCAGAAAAATAAAATAAAGTCCAGCAATATCTAGTAAACAGGAGATATGTAAATTTATTATTTTTTTATATGTTTATACAAAAAAAAATATTTTTTCTAATTGTAAAAAATTAAAAAATTTCAAAAATTTCCAAAAAAAATTAAATTTTAAAATTTTAAATTAATTTATTCTTAATTTGTGAACAAGTGCAGCAAGAAAAGTCAACTGTTTGGGTGTAGCATT
>NW_026264991.1:54415-54775 GCF_000817695.3 Arachis duranensis | reverse complement strand
TCCCTCTGTCATCATGGAGAGGAAGCATGAAGAGCTTCTCTCAAGGCAGAGCCAAACAGAGCCCCCACAGTCAAACTTTAATTTTGGTGTTGGGAGGCCACAACCAAACTCTAAGTTTGGTGTTGAACCCCCACATTCAAACTCTAAGTTTGGTGTTGGGAGGTCCCAACATAGCTCTGAGCATTTCTGAGGCTCCATGAGAGTCCTCTGTCAAGCTACTGACATTAAAGAAGTGCTTGTTGGGAGGCAACCCAATGTTATATCTTATCTATTTTATTTTGTTATTTTATATTTTTTGTAGGTTGATGATCATAAGAAGTCACAAAATCAATGAAAAAAGCAAAAACAGAATGAAAAACA
>NW_026264991.1:44347-50828 GCF_000817695.3 Arachis duranensis | reverse complement strand
GGAAGGTCTAACCTTGTCTGTGGTGTTCTGAGTAGGATTCGATGATTGAATGACTGTGACGTGCTTCAAACTCCTAGCAGGCGGGGTGTTAGTGATAGACGCAAAAGAATCGCTGGATTATATTCCGGCCTGACTGAGAACCGACAGATGATTATCCATGCTGTGACAGAGCATATGCAACGTTTTCACTGAGAGGATGGGAGGTAGCCACTGACAACGGTGAAACCCTACATAAGCTTGCCATGGAAAGGAGTAAGAAGGATTGGATGAAGACAGTAGGAAAGCAGAGAGACGGAAGGGAAGGCATCTTCATGCGCTTATCTGAAGTTCCTACCAATGAATTACATAAGTACCTCTATCTTTATCTTCATGTTTTTATGCGTTCATCACTATATCCATTTGAGTTTGCCTGACTAAGATTTACAAGATGACCATAGCTTGCTTCATACTAACAATCTCCGTGGGATCGACCCTTACTCGCGTAAGGTTTATTACTTGGACGACCCAGTGCACTTGCTGGTTAGTTGTGCGAAGTTGTGTAATGCCATGGTACTGAGCTACCAAGTTTTTGGGGTTCATGACCGGGGATTATGAGAGTAGTGAAAAGTATTGTTCACAATTTCGCACACCAGGTACCAAGAAAGGAAAAGAGAAGGCCTTGCTAAACCTGCTTCTTCCACCATTGTTATTATTGAAGCCTTGCTTCTGTTGATCCTTCCACAAAAAATTTGGATGATTTTTCCATGAAGGATTATAGGTGTTGCCAAAGGCTTCACCTATGTAATTCACCTCTGCCA
Organism: Arachis duranensis; assembly: GCF_000817695.3. Lineage (NCBI taxonomy): Eukaryota > Viridiplantae > Streptophyta > Magnoliopsida > Fabales > Fabaceae > Arachis > Arachis duranensis. The sequence continues at coordinate 50,031 of NW_026264991.1, read as the reverse complement.
TTGCAGGGTTCTCAGGATTATAAGCTTCTTCTTCAGAAGATGCTTCTTTAGTACTGTTGGATGCATTTTGCAATCAATTCAGATTCTGAGAGATCATATTAACTTGTTGGGTCAATATTTTGTTCTGAGCCAGAATAGTGATGAGCGGATAATTTATACGCTTTTTGGCATTGTTTTTAGTATGTTTTTAGTATGTTTTAGTTAGTTTTAATTATATTTTTATTAGTTTTTAGTTAAAATTCACTTTTCTAGACTTTACTATGAGTTTGTGTGTTTTTCTGTGATTTCAGGTATTTTTTGGCTGAAATTGAGGGACCTGAGCAAAAATCTGATTCAGAGGCTAAAAAGGACTGCAGATGCTGTTGGATTCTGACCTCCCCGCACTCGAAGTGGATTTTCAGGAGCTACAGAAGCCCAATTGGCGCGCTCTCAATTGCTCCAATTGAAGCGCTCTCAATTGCGTTGCAAACTAGACATTCTGGGATTTTCAGCAATATATAATAGTCCATACTTTGTCCTCGATTTGATGGCCCAAACAGGCGTTCCAAGTCAGCTCAAGAATTCTGGCGTAAAACACCGGAACTGGCACAAGAATAGGAGTTAAACGCCCAAACTGGCACAAAAGCTGGCGTTTAACTCCAAGAAGAGTCTCTACACGAAAATGCTTCAATGCTCAGCCCAAGCACACACCAAGTGGGCCCGGAAGTGGATTTTTGTGTCATTTACTCATCTTTGTAAACCCTAGGCTACTAGTTCTCTATAAATAGGACATTTTACTATTGTATTTTCATCTTGGTTCTTCTGGTTCCCTCTCTGGGGCCGAAGCCAATGATCACCATTATCACTTATGTATTTTCAACGGTGGAGTCTTTACACACCATAGATTAAGGTGTGGAGCTCTGCTGTACCTCGAGTATTAATGCAATTACTATTGTTCTTCTATTCAATTCAGCTTATTCTTGTTCTAAGATATCACTTGTTCCTCAACTTGATGAATGTGATGATCCGTGACACTCATCATCATTCTCACCTATGAACGTGTGCCTAACAACCACCTCCGTTCTATCTTAGATTGAGTGGATATCTCTTGGGTCCCTTAATCGGAATCTTCGTGGTATAAGCTAGAATTGATGGCGGCATTCAAGAGGATCCGGAAGGTCTAAACCTTGTCTGTGGTATTCTGAGTAGGATTTAAGGATTGAATGACTGTGACGAGCTTCAAACTCGCGATTGTGGGGCGTTAGTGACAGACGCAAAAGAATCACTGGATTCTATTCCGACATGATCGAGAACCGACAGCTGAATAACCGTGTTATGACAAAGCACGTTGAACATTTTCACTGAGAGGACGGGACTGTAGCCATGACAACGGTGATACCCAGCATACAGCTTGCCATGGAAAGGAGTAAGAAGGATTGGATGAAGACAGTAGGAAAGCAGAGAGACGGAAGGGACAAAGCATCTCCAAACGCTTATCTGAAAATTTCACCAATGAATTGCATAAGTATCTCTATCTTTATTTTATGTTTTATTCATCTTTTAATCATTAATCCTCCATTACCATTTGAACTGCCTGACTGAGATTTACAAGATGACCATAGCTTGCTTCATACCAACAATCTCCATGGGATCGACCCTTACTCGCGTAAGGTTTATTACTTGGACGACCCAGTGCACTTACTGGTTAGTTGTGCGGAGTTGTGATAAAGAGTTGAGATTACAATTGTGCGTACCATGTTGATGGCGCCATTGATGATCACAATTTCGTGCACCAAGTTTTTGGCACCGTTGCCGGGGATTGTTTGAGTTTGGACAACTGACGGTTCATCTTATTGCTTAGATTAGGTATTTTTTAGAATTTTTAAGAATGAATTCTAGTGTTTCAAGGTGATGTTCTTATCATCACCAAAGCTGATTGATTATCATCAATTTAGCTCTTGAATGCAATGTCTTGCTGAAGCTTGGCTAACCATGTCTAATTCCTTTAGACTGAAGCTTTAGACTAACATTGCATGATTCCTGGAATTCTTATTAAAAATTTTGAATCTCTTTATTTTCTTTTCCACATAAATTTCAAAAAATCCAAAAAATTACAAAATCATAAAAACCAAAAATATTTCTTGTTTGAGTCTAGTGTCTCATATTAAGTTTGGTGTCAATTGCATGTTTCTATTCGTCTTGCATTCATTCATGTGTCTTTATTGATCTTCAAGTTGTTCTTGATGATTTACTTGCTCTGATCTTTAAATTATCTTGTTTTGTGTGTTTTGTTGTTTCTCATATGCATTCTCAACTTGTTAGTGTCAGTAGCATACAAACTTCTACGTTTGGTGTCTTGCATGCATTGTTTATTTGATCTTAGTTTCATTTTGATTATTCCTCATCATTAAAAATCCAAAAAAATTTTAATTTGTGTCTTCTCAAGTCAATAATACAGAGAATTGAAGATTCAGAACATACAGCAGAGGAATTACACAGAAAAAGCTGGGCGTTCAAAATATCCAGTGAGGAAGGAAAACTGGCATTTAAACGCCACCCAGGGTGTCTGGCTGGGCATTTAACGCCCAAAAGGGTAGCATTTTGGGCGTTAAACGCCAGAATGGATACCATTCTGGGCATTTAATGCCAGGATGGCACAAGAGGGAAGATTTTGTTTTTAATTCAAATTTTTTTCAAGTTTCCATAATTTTTCAAAATCAAATCTATTTCAAATCATATCTTTTCAATCATATATTTTCAAATTCAATTTCTTTCCATTTTTCAAAAATACTTGCTAACAATTAATGATTTGATTCAGCATTTCAAGTATGTTACCTTTTCTGTTGAGAAAGGTTTAATGTTTGAATCATATCTTTTCTTGTTAGCCAAGTCATTAATTTTAAAAATCAAATCTTTTTTTTAAAATTGTTTTTCAATCATATCTTTTCAATCATATCTTTTTATCAAATCCTTTTCAAAATAGTTTTCAATCATATCTTTTTTTTCAAAATCTTTTTCAAAAATCACTTTATTTCTTTCCCAATCATATTTTTCGAAAATCATTCTTCAATTCTTCAAAATGTTTTTAAAATCTTTTTAATTTATTTTTGAAAATTTCTTTCCCTCTTCTCACATCCTTCTATTTATGGACTAACACTCCTCCTCAATGCACAATTCGAACTCTATCTTTCTAAGTTCGAATTCTTCTACCTCTTCCTTCTATTTTTTCTTTTCCTCTGACACCTCAAGGAATCTCTATACTGTGACATAGAGGATTCCATATTTTCTTGTTCTCTTCTCTTTCATATGAGCAGGAGCAAAGACAAAAGCATTCTTGTTGAGGCTGACCCTGAACTTGAAAGGACCTTGAAGCGAAAGCTAAGAGAAGCTAAAGCACAACTCTCTGTAGAGGACCTAACAGAATTCTTCAAAGAAGAAGACATGGCAGCCGAAAACAACAACAATGCAAGGAAGGTGCTGGGTGACTTTACTGCACCTACTCCTGACTTCTATGGGAGAAGCATCTCTATCCTTGCCATTGGAGCAAACAACTTTGAGCTTACAGACTTATGCTATTCCCTTTTGCTGTAAGAGACAGAGCTCAGATATGGTTGGACTCACAACCTAAAGAAAGCCTGAACTCTTGGGAAAAGCTAGTCAATGCCTTCTTGGCAAAGTTCTTTCCACCTCAAAAATTGAGTAAGCTTAGAGTGGAAGTCCAAACTTTCAGACAGAAGGAAGGTGAATCCCTCTATGAAGCTTGGAAAGATACAAACAATTGATCAGAAAGTGTCCTTCTGACATGCTTTCTGAATGGAGCATCATAGGTATCTTCTATGATGGTCTGTCTGAACTGTCCAAGATGTCATTGGACAGCTCTGTTGGAGGATCTCTTCATCTGAAGAAGACGCCTACAGAAGCTCAAGAAATCATTGAAATGGTTGTAAATAACCAATTCATGTACACTTCTGAAAGGAATCCTTTGAACAATGGGACGAATCAAAAGAAAGGAGTTCATGAGATTGATACTCTGAATGCCATATTGGCTCAGAACAAAATATTGAATCAGCAAGTCAATATGATTTCTCAAAGTCTGTCTGGAATGCAAGCTGCACCAGGCAGTACTAAGGATGCTTTATCTGAAGAAGAAGCTTATGATCCTGAGAACCCTTCAATGGAAGAGGTGAATTACATGGGAGAACCCTATGGAAACACCTAAAATCCTTCACGGAGAAATCATCCAAATCTCTCATGGAAGGATCAACAGAGACCTCAACAAGTTTTCAACAACAATAATGGTGGAAGAAACAGGTTTAGCAATGGCAAGCCTTTTCCATCATCTTCTCAGCAACAGACAGAGAATTCTAAGCAGAGCCACTCTGACTTAACAACCATGGTCTCTAATCTAATCAAAACCACTCAAAGTTTCATGACTAAAACAAGGTCATCCATTAGAAACTTGGAGGCACAAGTGGGTCAGCTGAGTAAGAAAGTTACTGAACTCCCTCCTAGTACTCTTCCAAGCAATACAGAAGAGAATCCAAAAGGAGAGTGTAAGGCCATAAACATGGCCAAATTTGGAGAGGAGGAAGAGGCAGTGAGCGCCACTGAGGAAGACCTCAATAGACGTCCACTGGCCTCCAATGAGTTCCCTAATGAGGAACCATGGGAATCTGAGGCTCACACTGAGACCATAGAGATTTCATTGGATTTACTTCTGCCATTCATGAGCTCTGATGAGTATTCTTCCTCTGAAGAGGATGAAGATGTCAATGAAGAGCAAGTTGCCAAGTACCTTGGAGCAATCATGAAGCTAAATGACAAGTTATTCGGTAATGAGACTTGGGAGGATGAACCCCCTTTGCTCACCAAAGAACTGGATGACTTGACTAGGCAGAGATTACCTCAAAAGAGACAGGACCCTAGGAAGTTCTTAATACTTTGTACAGTAGGCACCATGACCTTCAAGAAGGCTCTGTGTGACCTAGGATCAAGCATAAACCTCATGCCTCTCTCTGTAATGGAGAAGTGATGAGCGGATAATTTATACGCTTTTTGGCATTGTTTTCATATAGTTTTTAGTAAGTTTGAGCTACTTTTAGGGATGTTTTCATTAGTTTTTATGTTAAATTCACATTTCTGGACTTTACTATGAGTTTGTGTGTTTTTCTGTGATTTCAGGTAAATTCTGACTGAAATTGAGGGATTTGAGCAAAACTCTGAAGAAGGCTAACAAAAGGACTGCTGATGCTGTTGGATTCTGACCTCCCTGCACTCGAAATGGATTTTCTGGAGCTACAGAACTCCAATTGGCGCGCTCTCAACGGCGTTGGAAAGTAGACATCCAGAGCTTTCCAGCAATATATAATAGTCCATACTTTATTCGAAGAATGACGACGTAACTTGGCGTTGAACGCCAAGTACACGCTGCTGTCTGGAGTAAAACGCCAGAAAAACGTCATGATCCGGAGTTGAACGCCCAAAACACATCATAACCTGGAGTTTGACGCCAAGAAATGCCTTAGCTCGTGGAATGATCAAGCTCAGCCCAAACACACACCAAGTGGGCCCCGGAAGTGGATTTACGCATCAATTACTTACTCATGTAAACCCTAGAAGCTAGTCTAGTATATATAGGACATTTATCTATTGTATTAGACATCCTGGAGTGTATTTTGAATCCTGTGATCACGTTAGAGAGGGCT
>NW_026264991.1:43113-43372 GCF_000817695.3 Arachis duranensis | reverse complement strand
TCGTTGCCGGGGATTGTTCGAGTATGGACAACTGACTGTTCATCTTGTTGCTCAGATTAGGTAATTTTCTTTTCAAAAATCTTTTTCAAAATTTTTCTTTTATTTTTCATTTTTCCAAAAATGTTTTTTCAAAAAAATTAAAATAAAAATACAAAAAAATTAGAAAATCATAAAAATAAAAAATATTTTGTGTTTCTTGTTTGAGTCTTGAGTCAATTTTTAAATTTGGTGTCAATTGCATGCTTTTAAAATTTTTCTT
>NW_026264991.1:41485-41842 GCF_000817695.3 Arachis duranensis | reverse complement strand
AAAAACTGAGCAAGCTGAGAGTGGATGTTCAAACCTTTAAGCAAAAAGATGGTGAATCCCTCTATGAAGCTTGGGAAAGATACAAGCAGTTAACCAAGAGATGTCCATCTGACATGTTTTCTGAATGGACCCTATTAGATATTATTCTATTATGGTCTCTCTGAATTTTCGAAAATGTCCTTGGACCATTCTGCAGGTGGATCTATTCACCTGAAGAAAACACCTGAAGAGGCTCAAGAACTCATTGACATGGTTGCTAACAACCAGTTCATGTACACCTCTGAGAGGAATTCTGTGAATAATGGGGTACCTCAGAAGAAAGGAGTTCTTGAAATTGATGCTCTGAATGCCATACTG
>NW_026264991.1:38517-39271 GCF_000817695.3 Arachis duranensis | reverse complement strand
CGCCCAGAAGATGCATCTGGCTGGCGTTCAACGCCAGAACAGAGCATCTTTCTGGCGCTGAACGCCCAAAACAAGCTACATCCTGGCGTTTAACGCCAGGATGCGCACGCAGAGGACAATCTGGCGCTGAACGCCAGAAACAAGCTTGAAACTGGCGTTCAACGCCAGAATCAAGCATCACATGGGCGTTTAATGCCCAGAACATGCACCAATGAGCGTTTGAACGCCAGAATGGTGCATGAAGGCAATTTACACGCCTATAGGGTGAAAGAATGGTATTTCTTTTCACCTCAGGACCTGTGGATCCCACAGGATTCCCACCTCAGGATCTGTGGACCCCACAGGATCCCCACCTACCTTTTCTTCTAATCCTATTCACACTCTCCTAATCCAAATCTCATTCTCAATGTCACCCTTCCCAAAAACCTTCACCAATCACCTCAATTCCTCTTCCCAATTACCCCATGCACCATTCACATCAACCTCCTCTTCCCCATAAACCCCACCAACCCCCACTACATTCAAATTCAATTTCCCACCCATTCCCACCCAAAATGGCCGAAACCTAACCATCCCCCCCTCCCTATAAATACCTCCCTTTTCTTCTTCATTTTCACACAACACAAAACCCTTCTTCTCCCATATAGCCGAAACCAATTCTCTCCCTCTCTACCCAATTCTCTTCTTCTTCTTCTACTTTTCTTTTCTTTCTTGCTCGAGGGCGAGCAAATTTTAAGTTTGGTGTGGTAAAAAG
>NW_026264991.1:37270-38092 GCF_000817695.3 Arachis duranensis | reverse complement strand
CTAATGGACATTTGTGTGGAAGGCGCCCAATGGAGAGTAGACTCCAAAGGCAAACCAGTCCAACTAAGAAGACTGGACCTCAAGCCTGTAGCTAGAGGATGGTTGGAGTTCATCCAAAGATCCATCATCCCTACAAGCAACCGATCCGAAGTTACTATGGATCGGGCTATCATGATTCATAGCATCATGATTGGAGAGGAAGTGGAGGTTCATGAAGTCATCTCTAATGAACTCTACAAAATAGCCGACAAGTCCTCACCTATGGCCCGGCTAGCCTTCCCCCACCTCATATGCCATCTATGTTATTCAGCTGGAGTTATCATAGATGGAGATGTCTCCATTGAAGAAGACAAGCCCATCACCAAGAAAAGGATGGAGCAAACAAGGGAAGTTCCTCACGGCCCCCAAGGAGAACATGAGGAAGTTCATCAACAAATGCCTCATGGAATGCACTTTCCTCCCAACAACTATTGGGAGCAACTCAGTACCTCCTTAGAAGACTTGAGCCAAAACGTGGAACAACTAAGGGTGGAACACCATGAACACGCCCTCACTCTCCAAGAAATAAGAGAATATCAAAGAGCTATGAGAGAGGAGCAACAAAGGCAAGGAAGGGACATAGAAGAGTTGAAGAACATCATTGGTCCTTCAAGAAGAAGACACCACTAAGAGGTGGATTCATTCCTTGTTCTTTATTTTCTTTCTGTTTTCTGTTTTTAAGTGCTATGTTTATCTATGTTCTTGTGTTTCTACTTCATGATCATTAGTGTGTAAACCATGCCTTAAAGCTATGAATAAAATCCATTAGTCTTTCACCTCTCT
>NW_026264991.1:33505-35443 GCF_000817695.3 Arachis duranensis | reverse complement strand
TGTAGCCATCAGCCATGGGTGATGCCTCCAGACTGGTTAGCTGTGCGAGTGACAGCCGCACAGGTTATTTCCCCGTGAGGAATGAAAGTAGCCACAGTTGATGGTGAACCCCTATACAAAGCTTGCCATGGAAAGGAGTAAGAAGGATTGAGTAGAAGGAGTAGGAGAGCAGGCGTCCAAGAGCTCTACAGCATCTCCATCCGCTTATCTGAAATTCCCACCTTTGAATCTGCATAAGTGTTCTATCCCTTTTATTATTTATTTCTTTTTATTATTCCTATCCTCAAACCCATAAATAATGTTTAATTTGCCTGACTGAGATTTACAAGGTGACCATAGCTTGCTTCATACCAACAATCTCTGTGGATTCGACCCTTACTCACGTAAGGTTATTACTTGGACGACCCAGTACACTTGCTGGTTAGTTGAACGAGATTGTGAAGAAAATAAACAATGCCCTCAGAGTATACATCTTTTATAAATACATAACAAGTGATCACAATTTCGTCCACCAAGAAGCTAGGGATCTTTGAGGTGCAAGCTGTAAGAATCTCACTAGAGATGGCAGACAATTCAAGAAAACAAGCTTATGGACTTGTAGAGGATGTTCTGGTAAAGATTGAAGACCATTACATCCTTGCTGATTTCATAGTCCTAGAAATTGGGAAGTGCATGGATGAATCCATCATCCTTGGCAGACCCTTCCTAGCCACAGCAAAGGCTGTGATTGATGTTGACAGAGGAGAATTGATCATTCAAGTGAATGAAAAATCCTTAGTATTTAAGGCTCAAGGATATCCCTCTATAACCATGGAGAGGAAGCATGAAGAGCTTCTCTCAAAACAGAGTCAAACAGAGCCTCCACAATCAAACTCTAAGTTTGGTGTTGGGAGGCCACAACCAACTTCTAAGTTTGGTGTTGAACCCCCACATTCAAACTCTAAGTTTGGTGTTGGGAGGTTCCAACAATGCTCTGAGTATCTGTGAAGCTCCATGAGAGCCCACTGTCAAGCTAATGACATTAAAGAAGCGCTTGTTGGGAGGCAACCCAATGTTATATTTATCTATTTTCCTTTGTTATTTTATGTTTTCTACAGGTTGATGATCATGGGAAGTCACAAAATCAATTGAAAAAGCAAAAACAGAATGAAAAAGAGAAAGAAAAATAGCACACCCTGGAGGAAAACTTGCTGGCGTTTAAACGCCAGTAAGGGCAGCAAATGGGCGTTTAACGCCCAGTCTGGCACCATTCTGGGCGTTTAATGCCAGAAAGGGGCACCAGACTGGCGTTAAACGCCAGGAAGGGGCAAGAAGTTGGCGTTAAACGCCAGAAATGGGCACCAGCCCGGCGTTTAACGCCAGAATTGGCATAAAGAGCATTTTTGCTCGCCACTTGGTGCAGGGATAAATTTTTCTTGACACCTCAGGATCTGTGGACCCCACAGGATCCCCACCTACCCCACCACTCTCTCTCTTCTTCACCAATTCACCAATCACCTCAACACCTCTTCCCCAAAAACCCCTCACCTATCAAATCCCACTATTCTCTTCACCACTCACATCCATCCTTCATAAAAACCCACCTACCTCACCATTCAAATTCAAACCACTTTCCCTCCCAACTTACCCTCACATGACCGAACCATACACCCCCTCTCCGCTCCTATATAAACCCATCTTCACTCTTTCATTTTCACACAACCTAAACACTACTTCTCCCACTTGGCTGAACCACAACGCCTCCTCCATCTCCTCTATTTCTTCTTCTTCTACTCTTTTCTTTCTTCTTTTGCTCGAGGACGAGCAAACCTTCTAAGTTTGGTGTGGTAAAAGCATTGCTTTTTGTTTTTCCATAATCATTTATGGCATCTAAGGCCGGAGAAACCTTTAGAAAGAGGAAAGGGAAGGCAAAAGCTTCCACCTCCGAGTCATGGGAGA
>NW_026264991.1:33181-33394 GCF_000817695.3 Arachis duranensis | reverse complement strand
TGAGGTCCCTTTCAAACTCAAAAAGAGTGAATATCCGAAGATCCGACATGAGATCCGAAGGAGAGGTTGGGAAGTTCTTACCAACCCTATTCAACAAGTCAAAATCTTAATGGTTCAAGAGTTCTATGCTAATGCATGGATCACCAAGAACCATGATCAAAGTGTGAACCCGGACCCAAAGAATTGGCTTACAATGGTTCAGGGGAAATGCTT
>NW_026264991.1:30722-33070 GCF_000817695.3 Arachis duranensis | reverse complement strand
AAGGGTCAACTTTGATCAAAGGTTAGACCAAGTCCTCACAGTCATTTGTGAAGAGGGCGCCCAATGGAAGAGAGATTCAAGAAGGAAGCTGGTTCAATTGAGAAGGCATGACCTCAAGCCCGTGGCTAGAGGTTGATTGGAGTCTATCCAACGCTCAATCATTCCCACTAGCAACCGGTCCGAAGTTACTATAGACCGGGCTATCATGATTCATAGTATCATGATTGGAGAAGAAGTAGAAGTTCATGAGGTTATAGCCCAAGAACTTTATAAGGTGGCGGACAAGTCCTCTATGTTGGCAAGGTTAGCCTTCCCTCATCTCATTTGTCACCTCTGTTATTCAGTTGGAATTGACATAGAGGGAGACATCCTCATTGATGAAGACAAGCCCATCACTAAGAAGAGGATGGAGCAAATAAGAGATCCCACTCACCACGAAATCCCTGAGATGCCTCAAGGGATGCACTTGGTGCATGAAATTGCAATAACACCTTTTGCAATCCGCACAACTAACCAGCAAGTGCACTGGGTCGTCCAAGTAATACCTTACGTGAGTAAGGGTCGAATCCCACGGAGATCTCCTCCATGAAATTAGAGAAGATCAAAGAATCATGAGAGAGGAGCAACAAAGGCAAGGAAGAGATATTGAGGAGCTCAAGCACTCCATAAAGATCTTTAAGAGGAAGAACAAGTCGCCATCATTAAGGTGGACCCGTTCTTTAATCTCCTTATTCTTTATTTCTCTGTTTTTCGAATTTTTATGCTTATGTGTATCTATGTTTGTGTCTTATGATCATTAGTGTCTTAGTGTCTATGCCTTAAAGTTATGAATGTCCTATGAATCCATCACCTTTCTTAAATGAAAAATGTTCTTAATTGAAAAAGAGAAGAATTGCATGACTTTTGAATTTTATAACAGATTAATTATTTTGATGTGGTGGCAATACTTTGACTTCTGAATGAATGCTTGAACAGTGCATATGTCTTTTGAATTTGTTGTTCATGAATGTTGGCTCTTGAAAGAATGATGAAAAAGGAGACATGTTACTGAGGATCTGAAAAATCATAAAAATGATTCTTGAAACAAGAAAAAGCAGTGAATTTAAAAAAAAAAGATAGTATATGCGAAAAAAAGAGAGAAAAAGAAATAATAAAGTTGTGATCCAAGTCAAAAAGAGTGTGCTTAAGAACCCTGGACACCTCTAATTGGGGACTCTAGCAAAGCTGAGTCACAATCTGAAAAGGTTCACCTAGTCATGTGTCTGTGGCATGTATGTGTCCGGTGGTAATACTGGAAGACAGAGTGCTTTGGGCCACGGCCAAGACTCATAAAATAGCTGTTTTCAAGAATCATCATACTTAACTAGGAGAATCAATAACACTATCTGGATTCTTAGTTCCTATAGAAGCCAATCATTCTGAATTTCAAAGGATAGAGTGAGATGCCAAAACTGTTCAGAGGCAAAAAGCTAAAAGCCCCGCTCATCTAATTTATACTGATCTTCATAGATGTTTTTGGAATTCAATGCATATTCTCTTCTCTTTATCTTATTTAATTTTCAGTTGCTTGGGGACAAGCAACAATTTAAGTTTGGTGTTGTGATGAGCGGATAATTTATACGCTTTTTGGCATTGTTTTTAGTATGTTTTAGTTAGTTTTTATTATATTTTTATTAGTTTTTAGTCAAAAATTCACTTTTCTGGACTTTACTATGAGTTTGTGTGTTTTTCTATGATTTCAGGTGTTTTCTGGCTGAAATTGAGGGACCTGAGCAAAAATTTGATTCAGAGGCTGAAAAGGACTGCAGCTGCTGTTGGATTCTGACCTCCCTGCACTCGAAGTGGATTTTCTGGAGCTACAGATACCCAATTGGCGCGCTCTCAATTGCGTTGGAAAATAGACATCTTGGGCTTTTTAGCAATATATAATAGTCTATACTTTTCCCGAGATTTGATCGCTCAAACAGGCGTTCCAAGTCAGCTCAAGAATTCTAGCGTAAAACGCTGGAACTGGCACAAGAATGGGAGTTAAACGCCCAAACTGGCACAAAAGCTAGCGTTTAACTCCAAGAAGAGTCTCTACATGAAAATGCTTCAATGCTCAGCCCAAGCACACACCAAGTGGGCCCGGAAGTGGATTTTTGTGTCATTTACTCATCCTTGTAAACCCTAGGCTATTAGTTCTCTATAAATAGGACCTTTTACTATTGTATTTTCATCTTGGTTCTTCTGGTTCCCTCTCTGGGGCCGAAGCCAATGATCACCATTATCACTTATGTATTCTCAATGGTGGAGTTTCTACACACCATAGATTAAGGTGTGGAGCTCTGCTGTACCTCGAGTATTAA
>NW_026264991.1:26463-30695 GCF_000817695.3 Arachis duranensis | reverse complement strand
GCATCAAGTAGTAAAACTCACAAGAGTGAGGTCGATCCCACGAGGATTAAAGGATTAAGTAATCAATAGTTAATTGATTATTCTAGTTAGACAAGCACAATTGGGTGATAATCAAGCAAGAAATGTATATAACATGAAATTAAATAAAAGTAATAAGGTGCAAGAAAAGTAAATGACAATCTCGGGTTATTTAATGGATTAGCACAATTGTGATTAGCACTTTAATGGATTCTAGCAAAGCTGGATTATCACCTTTTCAGATTGGTATTCTGAGTAGGATTGAAGGATTGAATGACTTTGATGAGCTTCAAACTCGCGATTGTGGGGTGTTAGTGACAGACGCAAAAGAATCACTGGATTCTATTCTGACATGATCGAGAACCGACAGCTGAATAGCCGTGCTGTGACAGAGCGCGTTGAACATTTTCACTGAGAGGGCGGGACTGTAGCCATTGACAACGGTGATGCCCAACATACAGCTTGCCATGGAAAGGAGTAAGAAGGATTGGATGAAGACAGTAGGAAAGCAGAGAGACGGAAGGGACAAAGCATCTCCATACGCTTATCTGAAATTCTCACCAATGAATTGCATAGGTATCTCTATCTTTATTTTATGTTTTATTCATCTTTTAATCATTAATCCTCCATTACCATTTGAACTGCCTGACTGAGATTTACAAGATGACCATAGCTTGCTTCATACCAACAATCTCCGTGGGATCGACCCTTACTCGCATAAGGTTTATTACTTGGACGACCCAGTGCACTTGTTGGTTAGTTGTGCGGAGTTGTGATAAAGAGTTGAGATTACAATTGTGCGTACCATGTTGATGGCGCCATTGATGATCACAATTTCGTCTACCATATAGCATTTAGAGCATTAATTTCAAGAACTCCTCTCTTTTGAGGAGTCCCATTACTCACAGGATTCCTCTCAGAGGTACACATGAACTGGTTATTTGCAACCATTTCAATAAGTTCTTGAGCTTCTTTAGGCGTTTTCTTTAGGTGAATGGATCCACCTGTAGAGTGGTCCAGTGACATGTTGGAAAATTCAGACAGACCATCATAGAATATATCTAATGTGGTCCATTCTGAAAGCATGTCAGAAGGACACTTTTTGGTCAGTTGCTTGTATCTTTCCCAAGCTTCATAGAGGGACTCACCATCTTTTTGTCTGAAGGTCTGAACATCCACTCTAAGGTTGCTCAGCTTTTGAGAAGGAAAGAACTTGGCTAAGAAAGTCGTGACCAGCTTATCCCAAGAGTCCAGGCTATCTCTAGGTTGTGAGTCCAACCATGTTCTAGCTTTGTCTCTTACAGCAAAAGGGAAAAGCATAAGCTTATAGACTTCAGGATCAACTACATTGGTCTTAACAGTATCACAGATTTGTATGAACTCAGTTAAAAACTGATAAGGATCTTCTGATGGAAGACCATGAAATTTGCAGTTCTGTTGTAGTAGAGAAACCAATTGAGGCTTTAGCTCAAAATTGTTTGCTCCTACGGCAGGGATTGAGATGCTTCTTCCATAAAAGTTGGACGTTGGTGTAGTAAAATCACCAAGCATCTTCCTTGCATTGTTGTTTGGTTCGGCCATAATTGTTTCTTTTGCTGTTTCCTTTTCAAAAATTTCAGTGAGGTCCTCTTCAGAGTTTTGTGCTTTAGCTGCTCTTAGCTTTTTCTTCAGAGTCCTTTCAGGTTCAAGATCAGCTTTAACAAGTATGCCTTTATCTTTGTTCCTGCTCATATGAAAGAGAAGAAGACAAAGAAAATATGGAATCCTCTATGTCACAGTAAGGAGATTCCTTTAGGTGTAAGAGGAAAACAAGAATGGAAGGATGAGGTAGGTAAGGAAGAATTCGAACACACAAAGAGAGATGGAGTTCGAATTGACAATGGAGGAGGAATGTTAGTGTTTAAATAGAAAAAGATAAGAGAGGGGGAAGAATTTTCGAAAATAAGAAGAGTAAATTTTAAAATAAATTTTTGAAAAAGTGGTTGTGGTTTTGAAAAAGATAAGAAATAGTAAAACAAACAAAAAGTCAATTAGTTAGTTGAAAAAGATTTGAAAATCAATTTTGAGAAGATAAGAAGTTAGAAAAGATTTTGAAATTGATTTTGAAAAGGATATGATTTGAAAAAGATAAGTTTGAAAAGATATGATTGAAATTTATTTTGAAAAAGACTTGAAAAGGAAATTAAAAAAATTTGATTTTTGAAAAAGATATGTTTGAAAAGATATGATTTTGAAAAATATATGATTGAAAATATTTGATTTGAAAAAGATTTGATTTGAAAACAAAATTCCTCTTCTAGTGTCATCCTGGCGTTAAACACCCAAGAGCTGTATGTTTTGGGCGTTTAACACCCAATTGCTGCATGGTTTGGGCATTTAAACACCCAGCCAGGTACCCTGGCTGGCATTTAAATGCTAGTTTTCCTTCCTTACTGGGCGTTTAAATGCCCAACCAAGTACCCTGGCTGGCGTTTGAACGCCAGTTTTTCTTCTTTACTGGGCGTTTTGAACGCCCAGCTTTTTCTCTGTAAATCCTCTACTTTATGTCCTTGGATCTTCATTTTTCTATATCCTTTATTCAAGAAGATAAATTTTCAATTTTGAAAAATAGAAAAATGAGTCAAAACATATAATTCTTGGATCAAAACACAAGATATATGCAAGAACATCATGAATGTCAAGATGAACACTAAGAACAATCTAGTAGATCAATCAAGAACTTAGTTTTATTAATGAAAGAAAACATAGAGGACACCAAGCTTAGAACTTTCTCGTGTTTAGGCCATATGAATACAAGAATGCATTTGTAGAACATCACGTAGTGCAAAACAAGAAATCATGAAGATCAAACAAGGCAATTCATCAAGAACAGCTTGAAGATCATCAAGAACACAATGAATGTGTTTCGAAAATTGCAAGATAGTCAAAATCATGCAATTAACACCAAACCTAAAATTTGGCACCAGATTCAAACAAGAATCATGAAATATTTTTGGTTTTATGATTTTATTAATTTTTTTTTAAATTTATTTTTAGAAAAACGGAAAAAAAAGAATTTTTTTTGGAAGATTTTTGAAAACTTTTTGAAAATAAAATAATGGTTAAAACAAAAAGAAAATTACCTAATCTGAGCAACAAGATGAACCGTTAGTTGTCCAAACTCGAACGATCCCCGGCAACGGCGCCAAAAACTTGGTGCACGAAATTATGATCATCACAATGGCGCCAATAGACTTTATGCTCTCAAACGTGATCACACTTCGTCACAACTTCACACAACTAACCAGCAAGTGTACTGGGTCATCCAAGTAATACCTTACGTGAGTAAGGGTTGATCCCACGGAGATTGTCAACTTGAAGCAAGCTATGGTCACCTTGTAAATCTCAGTCAGGCGGATTCAAATGGGTGATAGAGTTTTCATAATTAAAAGATAAATGAAACATAAAGTAAAGATAGAGAAACTTATGTAATTCATTGGTGAGAATTTCAGATAAGTGTATGGAGATGCTTTGCTCCTTTTGAATCTCTGATTTCCTACTGCCTTCATCCAATCCTTCATACTCTTTTTCATGGCAAGCTGTATGTAGGGTTCCACCGGCGTCAATGGCTACCTCCCATCCTCTCAGTGAAAAAGGTCCTCAACAGTTTCCCGCATAGCTAATCATCTTTCGGTTCTCGATCATGTTGGAATAGGATTTACTATCCTTTTGCGTCTGTCACTACGCCCAACCTTCGTAAGTTTGAAGCTCGTCACAGTCATCCCTTCCCAGATCCTACTCGGAATATGATGAGCGGATAATTTATACGCTTTTTGGCATTATTTTTAGTATGTTTTTAGTATGATCTAGTTAGTTTTTAGTATATTTTTATTAGTTTTTAGTTAAAATTCACTTTTCTGGACTTCACTATGAGTTTATGTGTTTTTCTGTGATTTCAGGTATTTTCTGGCTAAAATTGAGGGTCCTGAGCAAAAATCTGATTCAGAGACTGAAAAGGACTGCAGATGCTGTTGGATTCTGACCTCCCTGCACTCGAAGTGGATTTTCTGGAGCTATAGAAGCCCAATTGGCATGCTCTCAACGGCGTTGGAAAGTAGACATCCTGGGCTTTCCAGCAATGTATAATAGTCCATACTTTGCTCGAGATTTGATGGCCCAAACCGGCGTTCAAAGTCACCCTCAAGATTTCCAGCGTTAAACGCCGGAACTGGCAC
>NW_026264991.1:24835-26073 GCF_000817695.3 Arachis duranensis | reverse complement strand
AAGTAGGATTCAATGATTGAATGACTGTGACGAGCTTCAAACTCCTAAGGGCTGGGCGTTAGTGACAGACACAAAAGAATCACTGGATTCTATTCCAACCTGATTGAGAACCGACAGATGGATAGCCGTGCCGTGACAGGGTGCGTTGAACATTTCCACTGAGAGGATGGGAGGTAGCCACTGACAACGATGAAACCCTTGCATACAGCTTGCCATGGAAGGAGCCTTGCGTGCTTGAAGAAGACGACAGTAGGAAAGCAGAGATTCAGAAGATGGAGCATCTCCAAAACCTCAACCTGTTCCCCATTACTGCAAAACAAGTACTTATTTCATGTCCTTTTACTCTTCACAATCAATCCTGATAATTTCTGATATCCTGACTAAGATTTACAAGATAACCATAGCTTGCTTCAAGCCGACAATCTCCGTGGGATCGACCCTTACTCACGTAAGGTATTACTTGGACGACCCAGTGCACTTGCTCGTTAGTTGTGCGGGATTGCAAAGTGTGATTGCAATTTCGTGCACCAACAGCCCGACCTCTTTTCAAAGAGCTCGGCCAAGTCGACAGGAAAGCCCAAATAAGGGCCCAAGTAGAGGAACACGCCCCAAATCTTAAGGCAGCCCAAGCCTACAGAGAGAAGGGCAGTTCCCTGGAAGATAAGATGACCTCACTCAAAAGATAAGATAAGATAAGATAACTAACTTATCTTATCCAAAAAAGGTCACTCCACACCATTATAAATACACTGGAGCACCCAGGTATAACTCATACTCTGATTCTACTCAATACCTGCTTAATAACTTTGCTAACTTAAGCATCGAAGTCCTTTGCAGGTACCCCCCACCCTCCGGGAACGAAGGATCAGCACCATCACCAAGTCCAACAAGTCGGACACACCAGCTCCGGTCGCTATACACTTGCCGGATACGACGGCTCCGACCAACACAGAAGATCTCGACCGAGATCGACCTACAGTTTCAGGTAACCCTCGGAACATTGGCGCCGTTGCCGGGAAACCTGGAAGTCATCCCAACACCATGGCAGACAACCATGACAACGACCACGACTCAGGTTTGGAAGATAGAACGCCACACAAGAACACGGATGCTATACTTAAAGATACTCCGGAATTCAATGGAGACAAAAATCCATCAAATCCCGGGGCAATAGAAGCACTTCAAAATCGATTGAAGCAACTTGAAAAAGAAGCCCAACATCAACGCGAAAAAGGAGA
>NW_026264991.1:23589-23969 GCF_000817695.3 Arachis duranensis | reverse complement strand
ATAATTGACAGAGGATAACCAAACCACTGTCCAAAATCCCTCTGAGGATAGTAAGAGCCCAGAGAGGAATACTTTTGGCGTTCAAACGCCAGAAAGGGGAGGAAAGCTGGCGTTAAACGCCCATTCCCTGCCCAGTTCTGGCGTTCAAACGCCAGAAAAGGGAGAGAAGTTGGTGTTAAACGCCCAATCTTCACCTATTCCTGGCATTTAGACGCCAAGGGAGGATCAGACACCTGAGAGTGCTGACAGTAATCCCTCTAAAAAGGCTTCTTCAACCACTTCTGTAAGGAATAAACCTGCAGCAACTAAGGTTGAAGAATATAAAGTCAAGATGCCTTATCCTCAGAAACTCCGCCAAGCGGAGCAGGATAAGCAATTTG
>NW_026264991.1:23171-23386 GCF_000817695.3 Arachis duranensis | reverse complement strand
GAATTTTTATTTTATTTTCCTTTTGTTTTATTTTATTTTTTTCGGTTAATTCAAAAAAAATATTTATCTACTTGCAATCCATATCATTTTCTTTTATCCATCATGGACCTAAGTGGGATTGAATAGTCCAGAAAGACTCTGAGGTCATATGCTAACCCCATTACAGCTGCATATGGGAGTAGCATCTGTACACCTCCCATCAAAGCAAGCAGCTT
>NW_026264991.1:22105-22919 GCF_000817695.3 Arachis duranensis | reverse complement strand
AGAAGTCAAACCAACCAGGATATGTCTCCAACTTGCTGATGGCTCCATTAAATACCCATCAGGCATAATTGAGGACATGATTGTCAAGGTTGGGCCATTTGCCTTTCCCATTGACTTTGTAGTGCTGGAAATGGAGGAGCACAAGAGTGCAACTCTCATTCTAGGAAGACCTTTCCTAGCAACTGGATGGACCCTCATTGATGTCCAAAAAGGGGAATTAACCCTGAGAGTCAATGATGATGAGTTCAAGTTGAATGTTGTCAAAGCTATGCAGCATCCAGACACATCAAATGACTGCATGAGCACTGATATTATTGACTTTTTGGTGGAGGAGGTCAATATGACTGAAAGTCTTGAATCAGAGCTAGAGGACATCTTTAAAGATGTTCAGCCTTATCTGGAGGAACTAAAGGAAATAAAAGAAATTCTGAAAATTCCTCAGGAAGGAGATAAGCCTCCTAAACCCGAGCTCAAGCCACTACCACCATCCCTGAAATATGCATTTCTGGGAGCAGGTGACACTTTTCCTGTGATCATAAGCTCTGCTCTAAATCCACAGGAAGAGGAAGCACTGATTCAAGTGCTAAGGACACACAAGACAGCTCTTGGGTGGTCCATAAGTGATTTTAAGGGCATTAGCCCAGCTAGATGCATGCACAAGATCCTGTTGGAGGATAATGCCAAACCAGTGGTCCAACCACAAAGGAGGCTAAATCCAGCCATGAAGGAGGTAGTGCAGAAAGAGGTCACTAAATTACTAGAGGCTGTGATTATTTATCCTATTTCTGATAGCCCCTGGGTGAGCCCTGTCCAA
>NW_026264991.1:20002-20806 GCF_000817695.3 Arachis duranensis | reverse complement strand
AGGAAGCTCCATGGTTTGCAGATATTGCAAATTATAAAGCTGTGAGGTTCATACCCCAGGAGTACAGCAGAGTGCAAAGAAAGAAATTAATTTCAGATGCCAAGTACTACCTATGGGATGAGCCATATCTCTTTAAGAGATGTGCAGACGAAATGATCCGCAGATGTGTACCCAGAGAAAAAGCACAGAGGATCCTATGGCATTGCCATGGATCACAGTATGGGGGACATTTTGGAAGTGAGCGAATAGCCA
Organism: Arachis duranensis; assembly: GCF_000817695.3. Classification (NCBI taxonomy): domain Eukaryota; kingdom Viridiplantae; phylum Streptophyta; class Magnoliopsida; order Fabales; family Fabaceae; genus Arachis; species Arachis duranensis. The sequence goes on along the minus strand of NW_026264991.1, from coordinate 20,554 downwards.
CTAAGGTCCTCCAATGTGGCTTCTACTGGCCTACTCTCTATAGAGATGCCCGAGAGTTTGTGCGTAGCTGTGACAGCTGCCAAAGAGCTGGTAACTTACCTCATGGATACGCCATGCCTCAACAAGGGATCTTAGAGATCGAGTTGTTTGATGTATGGGGGATTGACTTCATGGGTCCATTCCCACCATCATACTCAAACACTTACATCCTGGTGGCAGTGGACTATGTATCTAAGTGGGTAGAAGCAATTGCTACACCCACTAATGATACCAAGACCGTGCTGAAATTCCTCCAGAAACACATCTTCTAAGACCGTGCTAAAATTCCTCCAGAAACACATCTTCAGCAGGTTTGGTATTCCTAGAGTACTAATCAGTGATGGGGGCACTCTTTTCTGTAATAAACAGCTGTACTCTGCTATGGTCCGATACGGAATTAGCCACAAAGTGGCTACCCCGTATCATCCACAAACAAATGGGCAAGCTGAAGTCTCTAACAGAGAACTAAAAAGAATCCTAGAACGGACTGTGATGGCCCGAAGAAAGGATTGG
>NW_026264991.1:16415-17561 GCF_000817695.3 Arachis duranensis | reverse complement strand
TTTTCCGAATGAATGCTTGAACAGTGCATATGTCTTTTGAATTTGTTGTTTTAAGAATGTTAAAATTGTTGGCTCTTGAAAGAATGATGGAACAGGAGAACTGTTATTGAGGATCTGAAAAATCATCATATTGATTCTTGAAGCAAGAAAAAGCAGTGATTCAAAAAAAAATCGAAAAAAAAGAGAGAAGAAAGAAAAAGAAAGAGAAAAAGAAAAAAAAAAAAGAGAGAGATAAAAAGAAAGAAATAAAGTTGTGATCCAAGGCAAAAAGAGTGTGCTTAAGAACCCTGGACACCTCTAATTGGGGACTCTAGCAAAGCTGGGTCACAATCTGAAAAGGTTCACCCAAGTATGTGTCTGTGGCATGTATGTATCCGGTGTTAATACTAGAAGACAGAGTGCTTTGGGTCACAGCCAAGACTCATACACTAGCTATGTTCAAGAATCATTATATTTAACTAGGAGAATCAATAACACTATCTGAGTTCTAAGTTCCTATAGATGCCAATCATTCTGAACTTCAAAGGATAAAGTGAGATGCCAAAACTGTTCGAAAGCAAAAAGCTACTAGTCCCGCTCATCTAATTGGAGCTAAGTTTCCTTGATATTTTGGAGTCTATAGTAAATTCTCTTCTTTTCATCCTACTTTGATTTTCAGTTGCTTGGGGACAAGCAACAATTTAAGTTTGGTGTTGTGATGAGCGGATAATTTATACGCTTTTTGGCATTGTTTTTAGTATGTTTTTAGTATGATCTAGTTAGTTTTTAGTATATTTTTATTAGTTTTTAGTTAAAATTCACTTTTCTGGACTTTACTATGAGTTTGTGTGTTTTTCTGTGATTTCAGGTATTTTCTGGCTGAAATTGAGGGTCCTGAGCAAAAATCTGATTCAGAGACTGAAAAGGACTGCAGATGCTGTTGGATTCTGACCTCCCTGCACTCAAGGTGGATTTTCTGGAGCTACAGAAGCCCAATTGGCGCGCTCTCAACGGCGTTGGAAAGTAGACATCCTGGGCTTTCCAGCAATGTATAATAGTCCATACTTTGCCCGAGATTTGATGGCCCAAACTGGCATGAAAGGTGGCGTTTAACTCCAGAAAAAGTCTCTACACATGAAAGCTTCAATGCTCAGCCCAAGCACACAC
>NW_026264991.1:9419-16085 GCF_000817695.3 Arachis duranensis | reverse complement strand
TGCCGTGACAGGGTGCGTTGAACATTTCCACTGAGAGGATGGGAGGTAGCCACTGACAACGGTGAAACCCTTGCATACAGCTTGCCATGGAAGGAGCCTTGCGTGCTTGAAGAAGAAGACAGTAGGAAAGCAGAGATTCAGAAGATGGAGCATCTCCAAAACCTCAACCTGTTCCCCATTACTGCAAAACAAGTACTTATTTCATGTTCTTTTACTTTTCACAATCAACCTTGATAATTATTGATATCCTGACTAAGATTTACAAGATAACCATAGCTTGCTTCAGGCCGACAATCTCCGTGGGATCGACCCTTACTCACGTAAGGTATTACTTGGACGACCCAGTGCACTTGCTGGTTAGTTGTGCGGGGTTGCAAAAAGTGTGATTGCAATTTCGTGCACCAGAATACCACAGACAAGGTTTAGACTTTTAGGATCTCAGAAATGGCTGCCAATATATTCTAGCTTATACCACGAAGACTCTGATCTCACAGAATGTAAAGCTCGGTTGTCAGGCGACGCAGTCATGCGTCGTGGACCAGGAGTCCAAGAGATACACGCTCAATCTTAAGTAGAACGGAAATGGTTGTTAGTCACGCATTCATAGCTGAGAATGTTGATGAGTGTCATGGATCATCATATTCATCAGGTTGAAGTGCGAGTGAATATCTTAAAACAAGAATAAGCTTGAATTGAATAGAAGAACAATAGTAATTGCATTAATACTCGAGGACCAGTAGAGCTCCACACCTTAATCTATGGTGTGTAGAAACTCCACCATTGAAAATACACAAGAACAAGGTCTAGGCATGGCCGAATGGCCAGCCCCCAAAACTTGATCAAGAGATCAAAAGATGATCAAAAGATGAAAATACAATAGTAAAAGGTCCTATTTATAAAAAACTAGCTACTAGGGTTTACAGAAATAGGTAAATGATGCAGAAATACACTTTTGGGCCCACTTAGTGTGTTCTTGGGCCGAGCATTGAGCTTTACACGTGTAGAGACTTCTCTTGGAGTTAAATGCCAACTTTGGTGCCAGTTTGGACGTTTAACTCCAACTTTTATGCCAGCTCTGGCATTTTGACTTCAGAATAGAGCAGAGAGGGGGCGTTTGAACGCCATTTTGCGTCATCAAAACTTGGGCAAAGTATAAACTATTATATATTGATGGAAAGCCCTAGATGTCTACCTTCCAAAACAATTGAAAGCGCTCCATTTGGGATACACTAGCTCCAGAAAATCCACTTTGACTGCAGGGAGGTCAGAATCCAACAGCATCTGCAGTCCTTTGTCAGCCTCTGAATCAGATTTTTGCTCAGGTCCCTCAATTTCAGCCAGAAAATACTTGAAATCACAGAAAAACACACAAATTCATAGTAAAGTCCAAAAATGTTAATTTTGCATAAAAACTTAATAAAAACATCCCAAAAAGTAGCTAGATCCTACTAAAACTACCTAAAAATAATGCCAAAAAGCGTATAAATTATCCGCTCATCATCCATTATTCCATGTAAGGATGCATATATATGATTGATGCCATCATTTTATTTAGCTCACTTACCCAAACAGCCTACCTTTCATGAACCATTGTTAGCCAATTTTGAGCCTATGATTAACCCACTTTGTTCTTAATATTAGCACATTACAACATATGAATAAGTCCTCATGATATATGTATGCATGCATTGAATAATTTTTTATTGTTACATGAAAAACAAATCTTGAAAAGCATGATTAGAAGAGAATTGAGTGATCAACCCTATACACTAGAGCGACTAGAGCGGATACACTTCCGGTGAGGGTTCAATGCTCAATTTCTTGTTCTCGGCTTTCATGAGCTTTCTTCTTGCAAGTCTATTTGTACTTCATTTTGATATTTGAATTGGTAGGATTCATGAATCATCATACTACTTGGCCCTACATGTTCACGTATGTCTTGGAGATTGATTTACTTTTAACCAAGTAGATAGAGTCATATTGCATTTAGTTGCATACATGTAGATAGGTTTATATAGTTTCTTTGCATTAAATAAATGTTCATGCCCCTTTTCTTGTCCTACTTTATTCTTAGCATGAGGACGTGCTTAGTTTAAGTGTGGCGAGATTTGATAAACCCCAATTTTATTGTTTATCTTGTACTTAATTTAAGAGATTTTATCAAATTTTTTCACATTTATTCAATGAAATAACATGGTTTTGTAAATTATCCTTTATTTGTGCAAAAATGTGAAACCATGCTTTTTAGGTCTTAAAATAGCTAAATTTAATTTACCTTGATTCCATTCGATGCCTTGATATGTTTGTTAAGTGATTTCAGGTTTAGAAGGCAAAGATTGAATTGAGGGAATGAAGAAAAAGCATGTAAAATCGGAGAACTAATGAAGAAATAAAGGAATTGCAAAGCTATCAATCTAGACCTCTTCGCACTTAATCAATCATAACTTGAGCTACAGAGGTCCAAATGCGGCAGTTTCAGTTGCGTTGGAAAGCTAACATCCGGGGCTTCAAAATGATATAAAATTTACCACGGTTGCTATGCATATATAAAATTTAGGATCAGCATGACTCACTAAAGGCAACTCGTGGCCAGCGATTTCTGAAACAGTTTGGGCCCAATCCAACCCATTTCTGATGCTATTGAACCCAAGGATTAAAGGGGGAGGAACCAAGTAGTGATAGTTCCATTTTTATCATGTTTTAGGATAGAATTCTAGAGAGAGAGGCTCTCTCTTCTTTCTAGAATTAGGATTAGATTAGATTCAAATCTCTTCTGAGATCTATGTTTTAATTCTTGTTTTCGTCTACTTTTCCTTTCAATCTCTTGTTCCTACATCTTTGCTCTTTTAGTTCTTCTTGTTAATTTCTTTTATTTTGCTATTTTCATGTCTATGAGCACTTTGTTGATTTTAATTTCCTTTAATGCAATTTCATGTTTGATGTTCTTTTATTGTTTAATTGATTTGTTATTGTTATTTCCTTGCAATTGATAGTTGTACATTTACATTTCTTGAAATTTTATCTTGTTTTCCTTTTATGCCTTCCAAGTGTTTGATAAAATGCTTGGTTGGGTTTTAGAGTAGATTTTTCTCTTCTTGGCTTGGGTGGAGTAATTGGAGACTCTTGAGTTATCAAACTCTTTTGTTGATTGATAATTGGAAGTTGCTAGTTGACTTGAATGCCACTAAAGCTAGTATTTCCTTAGGATTTGACTAGGACTTGTGGACTCAAGTTGATTATATCCACTTGACTTTCCTTCATAGTTAGAGGTTAATAAGTAGAGCAATAGACAATTCTTGTCACAATTGATGATGATAATGAGGATAGGACTTCTAGTTCTCATTCCTTGCCAAGAGCTTTCTTAGTTATTAGCTTATTTCTTTTTCTATTTACATTTCTTGTTCCTTATTACAAAAACCCAAAAACATTCCTTCATAGCCAATAAGAAAGCACTTCATTGTGATTCCTAGGGAGAACGATCCGGGATTAATACTCTTGGTTATTTTATTGGGGTTTGTACATGTGACAAACAAATTTTTTGATTGAGGAATTGTTTGTTGATTTAGAACTATACTTACAATGAGATTTCATTTGTGAAATTCTTTACCAACACACAATTTCTGCTCATCAGAGATAATAGCCCTTATTGGAAGATATTCAATCCTGGTTCATGGGGTTTCATGCATGATGTCCTTGTAGTTCATGAACTTATTGGTTTCCAGGTTACATCATCCCCTTAAATATTAACTCTGCTGCTTCTATGAAACCTTTTTATTCTTTGATCCGTAGTTTGTACTTGTTTCTTTTCTTTTTCTTGCTAGAGGCTTATTCTTTTTATTGAAGCTTAGTGTTCTGTGTTGAGGCAGCTCTTTATGATAAGCTTTCAGTCAACACTCCCGACCCAATTAGTTCAAGGTGTTGGGTGTTGAAGCACCCCTCAGAACATACTTACTCAAACCTCTCCTCAACACATACGCACCACAGGAACTTGGCTTGCAATCAAATCCTTGAGACATTGATGCCCAGCACCTCTTTGGATTACTAAATGCTTTGTTGTACGGTTGCTCTTGACAATGGACTTTTGGTTGACAATTTAGGGTTAGTTAACCCAAGTTATCAAGTGATGAAGCACTCCTTAGAACCTAATTGTTCCGAGGGTTACCTGAAACTGGATGGTCGAACTCGGATGAGATCTTCTAGCCTGGTCAAGGTTGCCGTGTCCGACTTATTGAAGCAGGAGGTGCTGCTGGTCCTCATCCATCGGGGGGGTGGTACCTGCAAGAGACTCCGATGCTTAAGTCAGTACGGGCTTTAGGCTGGTTTTTTGTAGAATTGGAGTATGAATTATACCTGGGTGCTCTAGTGTATTTATAGTGGTGTCTAACAATCCTCCTTCAAGATAAGTTTGTTATCTTATCTTTATCTTTTGTGGGTGAGATTGTATTTTGGGCCAACCGCCTTCTAGTAGGCAGTGGCTCTTTCACTTTGGGGCCTTTTTGGGCCTTTGTGGCGCTCGTCTGAACTCTTTGTGAAGAGGTCGGTGGCGGGCCAACCTTTTATGAGGTCGGTCCCTTTGTCTTTCACCAACTCAGCCCTATAGCTCAGACCGGTGTATGAACAGTGCCCCTGCTCGAGCTTTGAACTTCCCATGAGGTCGTACTTCCAAGCTTCGATCTTTGGGGAAGTCGTGCTCGAGCATTGATTTGGTTGGTTTTGAGTAGTTCCTCCTCGTGTGAGTCTGGCATTGCTTCTGCTTTAATGCGAAGCATTTTTAGCTTCTTAATTGCGGCATGCTTTCGAAGTGCATTTAACTTTCTTGGGAACATGCGAGCACTTTAAAAGCCCATTAAATAGGTTTTTATTCCTTTTATCGTTTCGTTTCCCTCTTTGCTTTTCGCTCGAAATAAAAAAGGGGTTTTCCTTCTTTTCATTTTTCTTTCACTTTCATCTGCTTCGCTCTGTCCTTTTACGAAAAAAGCCTTCTTCTTCTAGCTCTTTGAATTTTTCTCCAGGCCTTCTTTTTCTTTCAAGATCAAAGCTTCGAGGTGTGTTGGTGTTTGCGGTTCTTTTTTATGCGCTACCGTAATTGTTTCTTCTTGGTTGCAGGTTGGTACTTTTTTACGTATTTCTCCTTTTTCTGATTTTGATAGCTGCGATTCTTTCTTGTATTAGCTTCCGATGCTATTGGATGTCGCTTATTTCTTGTAAAGCTTTGACCTTTTTGCGCTCATTGTTTGAAGAAATGTTGGTGCTTGGACTTCTTGTTTATTGTGTTTTTTTATGAGAGGTCTAGGGCTTTGGTTTTGTGACATTTCTTTCATTCTGTATTCTATACTGTTGCCTCCAAAGGCGCTCCTGGGCTTTTGGTGATGATTCTTTTGCTTTTGTGAATCCTGGGGTGCCCTTTTGCTACTATAACTATTGTTTGCTAGTTGTTTCTTTATTTTCTGTGTCTATCTGAGTTGTTTGGTAGTGACCCCTTTTTCTTTTTTTTTACTGTAGGTATAGTTGTTCAATGTCTTCACATAAAAATATTGTCAAGATGTCTACAAAGGTTCCCCTGGTATGGCTGAATGGTTAGATTGTATAGTGTTGATGCGTGTCACTATGGCCGACCCAGAGTGTTTTGAGAAACTTAGGAGATTTCATAGGATCTGTGAACGTAGAGAGGATGAGAAGAACTATGAACTGGTATCACCTGACCCTGGGGAGAGAGTTAGCTTCCCTCCCTTAGATCGGACAGAGCGTCCTTTCTTTTACGCCTATGACTATTTCTTTAGCCAATGGTGCGCGAAATTGTGAACAATACTTTTCACAACTCTCATAATCCCCGGTCATGAACCCCAAAAACTTGGTGCTCAATACCATGGCATTACACAACTTCGCACAACTAACCAGCAAGTGCACTGGGTCGTCCAAGTAATAAACCTTACGCGAGTAAGGGTCGATCCCACAGAGATTGTTAGTATGAAGCAAGCTATGGTCATCTTGTAAATCTTAGTCAGGCAAACTCAAATGGATATGGTGATGAACGCATAAAAACATGAAGATAAAGATAGAGGTACTTATGTAATTCATTGGTAGGAACTTCAGATAAGCGCATGAAGATGCCTTCCCTTCCGTCTCTCTGCTTTCCTACTGTCTTCATCCAATCCTTCTTACTCCTTTCCATGGCAAGCTTATGTAGGGTTTCACCGTTGTCAGTGGCTACCTCCCACCCTCTCAGTGAAAACATTCCTATGCTCTGTCACAGCATGGCTAATCATCTGTCGGTTCTCGGTCAGGCCGGAATAGAATCCAGCGATTCTTTTGCGTCTGTCACTAACGCCCCGCCTGCTAGGAGTTTGAAGCACGTCACAGTCATTCAATCATCGAATCCTACTCAGAACACCACAGACAAGGTTAGACCTTCCAGATTCTCTTGAATGCCGCCATCAGTCCTAGCCTATACCACGAAGACTCTGATCTCACGGAATGGTTGGCTCGGTTGTCAGGCGAGCACTCGATTGTCAGGCGATCAACCATGCATCGTGCAATCAGGAATCCAAGAGATATTCACCCAATTGAATGTAGAACGGAGGTGGTTGTCAGTCACACGTTCATAGGTGAGAATGATGATGAGTGTCACGGATCATCACATTCATCAAGTTGAAGAACAAGTGATAT
>NW_026264991.1:8423-8697 GCF_000817695.3 Arachis duranensis | reverse complement strand
AAACATCTATGAAGATCAGTATTAATTAGATGAGCGGGGCTTTTAGCTTTTTGCCTCTGAATAGTTTTGGCATCTCACTCTATCCTTTGAAATTCAGAATGATTGGCTTCTTTAGGAACTTAGAATCTAGATAGTGTTATTGATTCTCCTAGTAGAGTATGATGATTCTTGAACATAGCTATTTATTGAGTCTTGGCTGTGGCCCAAAGCACTCTGTCTTCCAGTATTACCACCGGATACATACATGCCACAGACACATAATTGGGTGAACCTT
>NW_026264991.1:8002-8334 GCF_000817695.3 Arachis duranensis | reverse complement strand
TGTCCAGGGTTCTTAAGCACACTCTTATTGCCTTGGATCACAACTTTATTTCTTTCTTTTCTCTCTTTTTTTTTCGTTTTCTTTTCTTTTTCTCTTTCTTTTTTTTTCGATTTTTTTTTTGCTTCAAGAATCACTGTAATGATTTTTCAGATCCTCAGTAACATGTCTCCTTTTTCATCATTCTTTCAAGAGCCAACATTCATGAACCACAAATTCAAGATACATATGCACTGTTTAAGCATACATTCAGAAAACAAAAATATATTGCCACCACATCAAAATAATCAAACTGTTATAAAATTCAAAATTCATGCAATTCTTTCTTTTATCAA
>NW_026264991.1:5962-7972 GCF_000817695.3 Arachis duranensis | reverse complement strand
TCTTTTTCAATTAAGAACATTTTTCATTTAAGAAAGGTGATGGATTCATATGACATTCATAACTTTAAGGCATAGACACTAAAACACTAATGATCACAAGACACAAACATGGATAAACATAAGCGCTAGAATTCGAAAAATAGAAGAATAAAGAACAAGGAAATTAAGGAACGGGTCCACCTTAGTGATGGCGGCTTGGTGGACGAAATTGTGATCACTATTCTTGATGTGCATTCATTGTAAAATTGTGGAATTTAGGTATTTGGCACGAGTGGACACAACTCCGTTCAACTTACCAGCAAGTGTACTGGGTCGTCCAAGTAATAAACCTTACGCGAGTAAGGGTCGATCCCACAGAGATTGTTGGTATGAAGCATGCTTTAATCCCTCTGAGCCTCTGCTTTTCTATTGCCTTCATCCAATCATTTATACTCCTTTCCATGGCAAGCTGTATGTAGGTGGATCACCATTGTCAATGGCTACTATCCATCCTCTCAGTGAAAATGGTCCTCTACGGTTTCCCACATGGCTAATCAGCTGTCGGTTCTCGATCGTGTTGGAATAATATCCATTGATCCTTTTGTGCACTGTCACTGCGCCCTACAGTCGTGAGTTTGAAGCTCGTCATAGTCATTCCATCCCAGATCCTACTCAGAATACCACAGACAAGGTTTAGACTTTTCAAATCTCAAGAATGCTAACCATTTGATTCTAACTTATTCCACGAAGACTCTAATTACATAGAATGGAAGCTTTGTTGTCAGGAGAGGCAATCATGTGTCGTGAACTAGGAGGCCAAGAGATACACACCCAAGCTCTCGCAGATAGAACGGAAGTGGTTGTCAGGCACGCCTTCATAAGGGAGTATGATGATGAGTGTCACGGATCATCACATCCATCAGGTTGAAGTACGATTGAATATCTTAGAACAAGAATAAGCATGAATTGAATAGAAGAACAATAGTACTTTGCATTAATTCATGAGGAACAGAAGAGCTCCACACCTTAATCTTTGGTGTGTAGAAATTCCACCGTTGAAAATACATAAGTGAAAGGTTCAGGCATGGCCAAATGGCCAGCCCCCATGTGGTCACAAGACCGAATGATCAAAGACATCTAATACAATAGATAAATGTTCTATTTATAATAAACTAGCTCCTAGGGTTTACATGAGGAAGTAATTGATGCATAAGTCCACTTCCGGGGCCCACTTGGTGTATGTTTGGGCTGAGCTTGATTAATCCACGAGTTGAGGCTTCTCTTGGAGTTGAACTCCGAGTTATGACGTATTTTGGGCGTTCAACTCCGGATCATGACGTTTTTCTGGCGTTTAACTCCAGACAGCAGCATGAACTTGGCGTTCAACGCCAAGTTACGTCGTCTATCCTCGCTCAAAGTATGAACTATTATATATTGCTGGAAAGCCCTGGATGTCTACTTTCCAACGCCGTTGAGAGCGCGCCAATTGGAGTTCCGTAGCTCCAGAAAATCCATTTCGAGTGCAGGGAGGTCAGATTCCAACAGCATCAGCAGTCCTTTTGTCAGCCTTTTTTAGAGTTTTGCTCAAGTCCCTCAATTTCAGCCAGAATTTATCTGAAATCATAGAAAAACACACAAACTCATAGTAAAGTCCAGAAATGTGAATTTATCATAAAAACTAATGAAAACATCCCTAAAAGTAGCTCAGACTTACTAAAAACTATATAAAAACAATGCCAAAAAGCGTATAAATTATCCGCTCATCACAACACCAAACTTAAATTGTTGCTTGTCCTCAAGAACCTAGATGAATAAAATAGGTTTTAACAGAAATAAAGAAGTAATAATATTCTCGAATTTTAAATGAAGCTCAGAGTCTTATTAGATGAGCGGGGCTTGTAGCTTTTTGTCTCTGAACAGTTTTGGCATCTCCCTGTATCTTTAAATTTTCAGAATGATTGGCATCCTTAGGAACTCAGATTTTCGGATAGTGTTATTGACTCTCCTAGTTAAGCATGTTGATTCTTGAAC
>NW_026264991.1:629-3724 GCF_000817695.3 Arachis duranensis | reverse complement strand
AAAATTGACTTAACTAACGAGAAACTAAAAGATAAGATTCTAGAATTTAAAGATTGAACCTTTCTTAACAAGAAAGTAACAAACTTCAAATTTTTGAACCAATCACATTAATTGTTAGCTAATTTTCGAAAATATGATATAAAGATAAGAAAAAGATTTTGAAAATATTTTGAAAAAGATTTTTGAAATTTTCAAAAAATAGAGAAAAAAAAAATGAAAAAGATATGATTTTTGAAAAAGATTTTGAAAAGATAAGATTTTTAAAATTGAAATTTTGACTTGACTTGTAAGAAACAACTAATTTTAAAAATTTTTGACCATGTCAACCCAAAATTTCGAAAATTTGGAGGAAAATAAGGAAAAGATATTTTTTTGATTTTTTGAATTTTTACTTATGAAAGAGAAAAACAACAAAAATATTCAATGCATGAAATTTTTAGATCAAAACAATGAATGCATGCAAGAATGCTATGAATGTCAAGATGAACACCAAGAACACTTTGAAGATCATGATGAACATCAAGAACATAATTTTGAAAAATTTTTGATGCAAAGAAAATATGCAAGACACCAAACTTAGAAATCTTTAATGCATCGAAAATATGAATGCAAAAGTGCACATGAAAAACAAAAAACAACACAAAACAAGAAATCATCAAGATCAAACAAGAAGACTTGTCAAGAACAACTTGAAGATCATGAAGAACACTATGAATGCATGAGATTTTCGAAAAGAATGCAAGAAAAATTTTTTTAAAGCATGCAATTGACACCAAACTTAAAAATTGACTCAAGACTTAAACAAGAAACACAAAATATTTTTGATTTTTATGATTTTATGATTTTTTTGTATTTTTATTAATTTTTTCGAAAAACATGGTTAGAAAAACGAAAAAATAAAAGAAAAATTTTGAAAAAGATTTTTGAAAAGAAAATTACCTAATCTGAGCAACAAGATGAACCGTCAGTTGTCTATACTCGAACAATCCCCGGCAACGGCGCCAAAAACTTGGTGGACGAAATTGTGATCACTATTCTTTGATGTGCATTCATTGTAAAATTGTGGAATTTAGGTATTGATGCAATTGCATATTTGTTATATTAGCTAGTTAGTTTAGTTGGTTTTAGCTTACTTTCACTCATTTTCTCTAAATAAACAAGTCCTTTTATGAGTTTTATCTCCATGCATGAGAATACCAATGAACATGTGATTCTAGCCAAATTCATGCAAATGATTTAAGGAATGCATATATGAATGAGTATGAATGAATCTCATGAAATTTATTGCATGAATTGGTAAGACTTTGAAGCTATTCCCCTTGTTGATGATAGGTGATGAAACAAGAAAGCATGGAAGCAAGAATGATGCAAGCTGGGCAGGAAGAGGTTGGCGTTGCCAACTTGGAGATAATGGGCGTTGTTCATGGCAACGCCAGGCAGCCCTGGAGAAGCAAAGTTGGCGTTGCCAACTTGAAGAATAAGGTGCGTTATTGAAGGCAACGCACACAAGCAAACTTGGGCCATGAAGGAGCTTCGAGGGCGTTGCCAACGTGGGGAGTATGGGCGTTATTCAAGGCAACGCCAAGCAACTTTGGCACCATCCAAGTTGCCAACGCCAAGACATGGCACCATCCAAGTTGCCAACGCCAAGACATGGCACCATCCAAGTTGCCAACGCCAAGACATGGCACCATCCAAGTTGCCAACGCCAAGACATGGCACCATCCAAGTTGCCAACGCCAAGACATGGCACCATCCAAGTTGCCAACGCCAAGACATGGCACCATCCAAGTTGCCAACGCCAAGACATGGCACCATCCAAGTTGCCAACGCCAAGACATGGCACCATCCAAGTTGCCAACGCCAAGACATGGCACCATCCAAGTTGCCAACGCCAGGGAGGAGTGCCAACCACGTTGCCAACGCCAGCTTCTATAGGCGTGTTCAATGGCAACGTGGGAAGCAACATTTGGAGCTAGGAAAGAGCATCGAGCACGTTGCCAACCCAAGAAAGCATTGGCGTGTTTGGCAACAACGCCAGGAATGGTTGCTTGGCTAGGCACCAAGTCTTGGTGCCAACCAAGTTGCCAACGCCCATAAGTCGCACCAATCAAGTTGCCAATGCCCATAAGCCATGCCATGCACGTTGCCAACGCCCACAAGCCGTGCCATGCACGTTGCCAACGCCAGGACGGGCACCAATCAAGTTACCAACGCCCATAAGCCTTGCCATGCACGTTGCCAACGCCAGGAAGCAAACATGGAGCCTTGAGAAAGGCTCGAGCACGTTGCCAACGTGCTGAAGAGAAGGAGTGTTCATCAACAACGCCAGGAAATTGTGATGCACGTTGCTAACTTGGAATATAGGGGCGTTATCCACAACAACTCCAACAAGGCAGCCTGACCATGTCCACTTCAATGGAAGATATCTTGAGCTACAGAGATCCAAATTGAGTGCTTCCAGTTGCGTTGGAAAGCTAACATTCAGAGCTTTCCAACCATATATGAGAGTCTATGGTGGAGCACAAAATTGAAGCCAAACCAGAGTCATCTTTAGGCCCTAAAAACAAGAACATGAAGTGAAATTCAAGAAGGCTAGAGATGAGCCCTGGAGGGGGGCACGAGCACGTTGCCAACGTGCTAGAAAGGGGGCGTGTTTTGCAACAACGCCAGCCCCAAGTCCCTGCCTTGGAAGGCTAGGCACGGGCACGTTGCCAACTTGGGAGTGAAGGTGCGTTTTTGGCAACAACTTGGCAGCTTGACCTTACCTTCTTTGAGGAAGCATAACTTGAGCTAGGAAAGTCCAAATGAGGTGATTCCAGTGGCATTAGAAAGAAGACATCAAGAGCTTTCCAATAATGTATAATAGTCCATATTGAAGCAGAAGGTTGACACTCAAATTCTAGGCTACATTTAGCATGAAAATAGAGCCAAGAAGGGGAAAAGCAAGTTGTTAGCAACAACTTGGGCTAGCAACACCCAAGTCTCATACTTCACTTCCAGGAAAATGTCATGCACGTTGCCAACGTGCATTAAGCCTGGAGTTATTGCCAATAACGCCCCTCAATGGGCCAGAATGGTTGCCAACTTGCTCT
>NW_026264991.1:0-547 GCF_000817695.3 Arachis duranensis | reverse complement strand
CATCTCTGATCCCTAATGATCCTCTCTATCATTAATTCTCATTTCTCTTGTTCTTAGTGTTTGAAAACCCATTACCCAATTCCCTTCTACATTCTTGCAATTTATTATTCTTGTCATTTACATTTTGTTTCTTTATTTCTTACTCTCTTGCTCTTTAGAATTCAGCACTTTAATTCCTTGCAATTTATCTTTGATGTCATTTAAGTTTCTTGCACTTTAAGTTTCCGTTATTTACTTTCACTTTATTTCTCTATTCTAGTTTTTTTTACATTCTTTGCCATTTAAATTCTTGCAATTATGTCCAAAAATCAAAATGCTCATGAAATCAAAACTTTGTTTGCTTGACTAAATCTACCCTTTAACTAAAGTTGCTTAATCTACCAATCTCCGTGGGATCGATCTCACTCTTTGTGAGTTTTATTACTTGATACGACCCGGTATACTTGCCGGTTGTACGTGAAATCACTATTTTTACGTATCAAGTTTTTGGCGCCGTTGCCGGGGATTGGAAAGATTGACAATGATTAAGTGAAAGGTGGTTTAGATT
>NW_026264990.1:50788-54791 GCF_000817695.3 Arachis duranensis | reverse complement strand
GAAAGAATATTGACAAATATCAACTAGAATATATTTATTTATATAATAATAATAAAAACAAATTACTAAAAATATAATCAATATTTTGAAAGATACTCATACAAATTCATCATGTGCCAGGAACCAGATTTGAACTGGTTACACGAGGATTTTCAGTCCTCTGCTCTACCAGCTGAGCTATCCCGACCTCTCTTGAGGCATCATATTAATCTTATTAGATTACTTAAATATATGTCAATGACTCCATATCAACTAAAAACAAGACAAAAAAATTCTAATTAGAATATATATTATTATTATTAGCATATATATATAAGAATATATTATTCTTATTCCATAGTCCAAATAGATTCCAATGTATTCCAATACATATTCCAAACAAATACTTATGATTGTTGATCGTGATAAGAAAAAGAAAGAAAAACTCTACTCGAATCCATTTGTGAAAGACTATACTAAATAAGACACATAACGAATTTCCAAAATTGAAAAAAAAACTAACATATGGGAAAAAGAATTAGAGAGTTAAGCAGGTCTTTTGGGGATAGAGGGACTTGAACCCTCACGATTTCTTAAGTCGACGGATTTTCCTCTTCCTATAAATTTATAAGAATTCAATATTAATATATAAATATAAATCATATTAGATTTCACATTATTCTGTTTCATATATCATATATATAAATAGATATGAAACAGAATAATATAAATTTGAAAAATAATAAGATTAAATAGAAAAAAAAACTATTCCATATTTTCAAAATAAATTTATTATTATTAAAATATTCTTTTATTCTATCTATTTCATTTCGATATCTGTTCTATAACTATTCTATAACTATATATCTATATAGTTAGACTTATATTTAGTTATACTTATATACTAATATATACTTACATTATATATTATATAGTTTCTCGACCTACTCTTTCGTATAACGAATGAAATAACATAAATCCCATAACTTAACTGGTACCTATTCCGACTTGTTAGGATTTGATGAAATTCAATGCGGAGAGAAATCTCGTAGATAAAAGATTTCCCTGGTCGTATCAAAAAGGTCATGAAATTTCGATGCATTTATCTCTTATTTTACATATAATGGATTTACCTGAACCACTACATGATTTTCTTTTAGTCTTTTTGGGATCATGTCTTGTATTAGGAAGTTTAGGAGTAGTATTTTTTACTAACCCCATTTTTTCTGCTTTTTCATTGGGACTAGTTCTTGTTTGTATATCTTTATTTTATATTTTATCAAACTCCCATTTTGTAGCTGCCGCACAACTACTTATTTACGTGGGAGCTATAAACGTTTTAATCCTCTTTGCTGTGATGTTCATGAATGGTTCGGAATATCACCAAGATTTTCATCTTTTTACCGTTGGGGGTGGAATTACTTTGATGGTTTGTACAAGTATTTTTGTTTCACTAATAACTACTATTCTAGATACATCATGGTACGGGCTTATTTGGACTACAAGACCAAATCAGATTATAGAGCAAGATTTAATAAGTACTAGTCAACAAATTGGAGTTCATTTATCAACAGATTTTTTTCTTCCATTTGAACTAATTTCAATAATTCTCTTAGCTGCTTTGATAGGTGCAATTGTCGTGGCTCGTCAGTAAGAAATTTTTTTAACTTGCAAAAAAAAAAAGAATTATTTTTTTTCCTCAGTTATTTCGATTTAATTCTCTGTAAATGTAAAAAAAGAGTGTTTATGTAGAAAAATTTTTTTTTTGCGAATATATTCTTTTTTTCAGACTTTTTTTTTATTCTTTAGTCAATTGAATTGGTTGAATTGTTGTTCATATTATATTAATATTATAGTGAATCGAAATTGATAAGGAGTTCGTCAATGATGCTCGAAGATGGACTTGTTTTGAGTGCCTATTTATTTTCTATCGGTATCTATGGATTGATCACGAGTCGAAATATGGTTAGAGCCCTTATGTGTCTTGAACTTATACTGAATGCAGTTAATATAAATTTCGTAACCTTTTCTGATTTTTTTGATAGTCGCCAATTAAAGAGAAATATTTTTTCTATTTTTGTTATTGCCATTGCAACCGCTGAAGCTGCTATCGGACCGGCTATTGTTTCTTCAATTTATCGTAACAGAAAATCAACTCGTATCAATCAATCGAACTTGTTGAATAACTAGTATTTATATTATTTATATTGAATAAAACTAGTATTTATATTGAATAAATAGTATTAATAGTGATTTATCATATAAATATTAATTTTGAATAGTGTAATTCAACAAACTCGCACGTTTGCAAAAACGTAAGAAATCAAAGTATCTTGGTCCCCTCTCCTCTTATGAATTGATCCAGAAGTCGGTTTTGAGTATCAAAATTCTGGTAAATCGTTGATTCATCTAGTGTCTAAATATATGATTTATTTACGAGTTTACTAGATCGAAAATTTTCCATTTTTGTAAAAAAAAATTATAGATCCAAATCCAATGTCACATTCAGTAAAGATTTATGATACATGTATAGGATGTACTCAATGTGTCCGAGCCTGCCCCACCGATGTATTAGAAATAATACCTTGGGACGGGTGTAAAGCTAAGCAAATAGCTTCTGCCCCAAGAACGGAGGACTGTGTCGGTTGTAAGAGGTGTGAATCCGCCTGTCCTACAGATTTCTTAAGTGTTCGAGTTTATTTGTGGCATGAAACAACTCGAAGCATGGGTCTAGCTTATTGAGACCGCCCCTTTCTTTTTTTTCAAAAAACAAACACCACGAGAATACGTTTTTTACTGGCAAAAATCTGCGCTAAAAATAGAAAGATATTTCTATTATCTTTCTATTTTGAGCGCGGGTTTTTCTAGCCCAAGTGTATCTTATTTTTATCACGAATTATTTTCCTTGGTTAACAATAGTTGTACTTTTACCAATAGCCGGGGGTTCCTTAATATTCTTATTTCCTCATCGAGGAAATAAGGTAATTAAGTGGTATACAATTTGCATATGTTTAATCGATCTGCTGATAACAGCCTATGCATTTTGTTATCATTTCCAATTGGATGATCCATTAATCCAACTGACAGAAAATTATAAATGGATTAATTTTTTTGATTTTTACTGGAGATTCGGAATAGATGGACTCTCTATAGGACCCATTTTATTGACGGGATTTATTACCACTATAGCTACTTTAGCGGCTCAACCGGTTACTCGAGAATCCCGATTATTCCATTTCCTGATGCTAGCAATGTACAGCGGTCAAATAGGACCTTCTTCTTCTCAAGTCATTTTACTTTTTTTCATCATGTGGGAATTGGAATTAATTCCAGTTTATATACTTTTATCCATGTGGGGGGGAAAGAAACGTTTGTATTCAGCTACAAAGTTTATTTTATACACTGCGGGAAGCTCTATTTTTTTATTAATGGGAATTCTAGGTATCGGTTTATATAGTTCTAATGAACCGACATTAAATTTTGAAACATTAACTAATCAATCGTATCCTGGGGTGCTCGAAATAATATTTTATATGGGATTTCTTTTTACTTTTGCTGTAAAATTGCCGATTATACCCTTACATACATGGTTACCGGACACCCACGGAGAGGCACATTACAGCACTTGTATGCTTTTAGCCGGAATCTTATTAAAAATGGGCGCATATGGATTGGTTCGAATTAATATGGAATTATTACCTCACGCTCATTCCATATTTTCCCCCTGGTTAATGTTATTAGGTTCAATTCAAATAATCTATGCAGCTTCAACATCTCTTGGTCAACGTAATTTAAAGAAAAGAATAGCTTATTCCTCGGTATCTCATATGGGTTTCATAATTATTGGAATTGGTTCTATAAGTGATACGGGGCTCAACGGGGCCATTTTACAAATTATCTCTCATGGATTTATTGGTGCTGCGCTTTTTTTCTTGGCGGGAACTGGTTATGATAGACTACGTCTTCTTTATCTTGACCAAATGGGTGGAATGGCTATCCTAATGCCCAAAATATTCACAGTTTT
>NW_026264990.1:40546-46461 GCF_000817695.3 Arachis duranensis | reverse complement strand
AACGCCAAGTTACGTCGTCATTCTTCGAATAAAGTATGGACTATTATATATTGCTGGAAAGCCCTGGATGTCTACTTTCCAACGCCGTTGAGAGCGCACCAATTGGAGTTCTGTAGCTCCAGAAAATCCATTTCGAGTGCAGGGAGGTCAGATTCCAACAGCATCAGCAGTCCTTTTGTCAGCCTTCTTCAGAGTTTTGCTCAAATCCCTCAATTTCAGTCAGAATTTACCTGAAATCATAGAAAAACACACAAACTCATAGTAAAGTCCAGAAATGTGAATTTAACATAAAAACTAATGAAAACATCCCTAAAAGTAGCTTAAACTTACTAAAAACTATCTAAAAATAATGCCAAAAAGCGTATAAATTATCCGCTCATCAGATATCGTGACATGTAATCCTACCAATACTTTTATCTATGAAGGTGTGTGGTATAATCAGTGACCAAAATTCATCTCTTCTCATGAGCAATTAAATCAAGGAATTGGAAAATTGTTAAAGCTTAGAAAGATTGGTTTGCCAAGGAATTGGGATCCAATCACCTAAGATTGCCAAGGATATCAATAAATGCATTGATTGAGGAAGAGATGAAGATGAACTTGATCCGGAGAATACAACATCTCATAAGCCCAATGAATTCCCCATCTCTGATCTTACACATTCTCTTTACTTTCTGTTATTTACTTTCATGCTCAACTCCCCAATTCCCCATTTAAGATTTTGCAAATTTATATTTCATGTCATTTATCTTTCCCGCCTTTAATTTTTTACAATTATCACTCAATTTGTCTTAGCTTGACTAAAATACTGACAAGCAGATTTTCTATCGATAAAGAAATTCACAAGAATAATCGCGTTGTAAGTATAGCTTCTAAACCAACAGAAAATCCTTTCATACAAAAGTTTTGTTTGTCACTTAAGCAAACCCAATAAAAATAAATAACCGAAGTATTCAAACTTCGGGTCTCCTTCTCAAGGAATTGCAGGGAAGTATGATTTATTATTGGTTATAGAAAAATATATATTTTATTTTGGGTTTTTAAATAGGTTGAACAAGAAAAGTAAATTGCAAGAAATTAAATTAATAACTAATAAAGCTCTTGGCAAGGTATGAGAACTAGAAGTCCTATCCTAGTTATCCTTATCATGTGTGATGAGAATTAGATTTTGCTCCTACTTGATCAACTTCTAACTATGAAGGTATGTTAAGTGGATAAATCAATTTGATTCCTCAAGTCCTAGTCAATTCCTAAGAAAAGACTAGAGTTAGGGAATTCAAATCAATCACCAAAGAATTCCAATTTTCAATCATCAGCTGAGTTTGATAACTCAAGAGTCTCTAATTACTCAACCAAAGCTAAGAGTGTAAAAAGCTAAATAAAAAATCATAAATATGAAATACCTCAATTTGCATTAATAAAAGAAATCAAATCTAACATGGAAAAGTTCATAAATTAAATTGGAAAAATAAATAAAAGGAACATTAAACCTGGAAATTGACAAGTAGAAATCTTAATCCTAAAAGAAATCCTAAATCCTAAAACCTACGAGAGAGGAGAGAGCCTATCTCTCTAAAAAGTACATCTAAACCTAAAATTATGAATTATGAGCCCCTTCATGAATGGATGCATTCCCCCACTTTATAGCCTCTAATCTGTATTTTCTGGATCGAAAACTGGGTAAAAAATAGCCCAGATTTCTGGTTCGTATAGGTCGCTGCAAAGTCAGGCGGAAGCGTCGTCCACGCATTCGCGCGGATTGCATTTTTTCCAGGTCACACATTCGCGTGATTCACGCGTGCGCATCGCCTATCTTCGGGTCAGCTATGGCAAATTATATATCGTTGTGAAGCCCCAGATGTTAGCTTTCTAATGCAACTAAAATCGCCTCATTTGGATCTTTGTAGCTCAAGTTATGATTGTTTGAGTGCAAAGAGGTCAGGCTGACAACTTTGGCAATTCCTTTAGTTTCTTGTATTCCTTCCACTTTTGCATGCTTTCTTTCCATCCTTTGAGCCATTCCTACCATGTAATCCCTGAAATCACTTAACGCACATATCAAGGTATCGAATGGTAATAAGAGAGGATTAAACATAGCAAATTTAAAGCCCAAAGAAGCATGTTTTCAATCATAGCACAATATCCGGAAGGAAAAAGTAAAACGTTGCAAATAGTATGAATAAGTGGATAAAGAGTTGATAAAAACCACTCAATTGAGCACAAGATAAACCATAAAATAGTGGTTTATCAACCTTCCCACACTTAAACAGTAGCATGTCCTCATGCTAAGCTCAAGAGAACTAAAAGAGTGAAGGGGAATGGTAGAATGTATGAAATGCAACCTATCTATATGAATGCAACTACATGCAAAATGTTTCTACCTACTTGGTGAAAAGTAAATAAATCTTTCAAGAATAAATATGAACTGGATTTCACTAATTCAATTCATAAAAATGAAGCACAAGTAAACTGGCAGAAGAAAATAGCTCATGAAAGCCGGGAACAAAAAATCGAGCATCGAACCCTCACTGGAAGTGTATGCACTGTAATTGCTTAGGTGTTTAAGGTTCGATCTCTCAATTCTCTACTAACCTTGCTTTCTAAGGCTTGCTCTTCATCTAACAATCAACAAAAATTTAATGCACAGATACACATATCAAGAGGTCTTTTAAGGGTTGTAATGGGGTTAGGTCAAGGTAGAATTGTATTTGGCTAAGTGGACTAAAATTTGAATCCTTAATTAACTTAAACTTTCCACCTAACTTTAGACAATCCATGTAATCATAATACCACATCTAACTATCCATTAACCATGTTTTCCACATATTCATGCATCCTAATTTCGAGTACAGTACATATGCATTGCTTTCACCACTTACTTTGGGGCATTTTGTCCCCTTTTATTTTTTGCTCTGTTTCTTTTCTTTTTCTCTTTTTCTTCCTTTTTTTGTTTTTATATATACATATATTTTTTTGTATTATTTTTTTTCAATGCATATGATTAAATTATTGAATGCATCAACATGTCCTAAACATTTCTTTCACATTTTCATAAAAGATATATAACATACTTAATTTCCAAAACCAAACGTTTCCAAACCCACTTTTCCCTAAACTTAATTCATGAGCACTTTCACTAGTCCAAGCTAACCAATGATTCAAATTAAGGTCATTATTGTTTTCCACTTAGGGTTAGTGATGTGCTAAAATAAAGAACAAATGGATATAATAGGCTCAACATTGGTTTGCAATGGATAATGAAAGGTAAGGCTATATGGGTATGTAGGTTCAGTGAAACAAAGGCCTCAATCATATAAGTGCATGCATACATCAAACCATGGAAATATAGAATTAAGCAAGACAAAGATCACAATTATAGAGAGAAAAACAAACATAAAAAAATAAAATATTGGTTGATAAGATGCAACCAATCAAGTAGGCTCAAAATCTCACTGGATTTGTGTTTTCGAGCTCTAAAACCATGTCCCAAAATAAAATTTCTTCAAACAAGTTTCTCAAAAATTTTAATTCAAATTAGTGAAATGCTATAAAAGGTTTCTTGAAATAGAAAATAGTACTTCAACCAAGTGGTAAAATATGCACAAAATCAAACAAACATGCAAATGCAACAACTAATTTAACAAAGAAAATTAAAGATTGTTGTTGAGACAGGAAGGTACTAACCCACGGAGATCGGTATCGACCTCCCCACACTTAAAGATTGCACTGTCCTCGGTGCATGCTAAGATGTACAAGTGGATGGGTGGATCCAACTGACACTTTTTTCTGAGGATTGTGCAGATGGACTTGTTTGTCTCCCTATTTAGACGTCTTCCGGTTCTCTTTCCTGTGGCCATCCTGAAAGAAGAGAAAAGGGAAGAAAAGTAACCCAAAAACAAAGATAGGAAACAAATAAAAAATGGTTGGGTTAATGCCAAATAATGAGGGTCTCAAGTACATGGTAGCTACAACATGCAATTGAGAAAAAAACATTATAAGCATATGGCATATCAATGGTGCAGACATTGCAACAAAGGGGAAGAGATAATGGGTAATGAAAAATAATATAAATTCATGTTAATGCAAAAGGATAATAAGTATCATAAAATATTAGCATTGACTTAAATAATACTACCCAACAGTGTAAAACAAGTCACTAAGTACCAAAATAATACTAGAAAAGAGACAACAGTTGAAAAAGAAAATTTAACACCAATGAAAAAGTAATAAATTTAGAAGAAAAGATAAAAATATGGAAAAAATTAAAATGCAATGAATGAAAGTATGCAAATAAATTAAGTAAAATAGAATGAAAGATAATAAGTAAGTAAGAAAAGAGGAAGGAAAATTAGGATTGGGGAAGTAAAGATAGGAATTCTGGCGCTGATATGGATAAAATGTGCGTCGCATGCAACGCGGACGCATGGGTCACGCGTTCGCGTGAAATGTAATATTTTCAAGTGATGCGAACGCGTCGGTCATGCGGATGCGTGACTTGATTTGTGCTAGTGGCACAAGAGCAGCCTCGCGTTCGCGCAACTTTCTGTTTCGTTTGCACATTGCCAAAATTTAGGGTGACACGTGCGCATGGGTGACACGCTTGCATGAATGGCTATTTTTTGAAAAACGACGCGGACGCGTGGGGCCCGCGTCGCGTGGTAGGGCTTGTGCTTCTAGCATGGTTCCAGCCTAACATTCTGCCATACACCCATTTACGTCGATTTCGTGGGGTCATGCATTCGCGTGGGTGACGCGATCGCATGCTGGGATGGATTCGCAAACGACATGTACGCATCATGGACGCGTTCGCATGGGCGGGTTTGTGCCTAAGGCATGCCTCCAGCCACACTCCCGTGTGACTTTCTGTATAAATCCCCGTTTTCACTAATTCTCCTTTGATGCGGACGCGTTAGCGACACTGGCGTGTCACGTACTTTTTCTGTTTTTTTTGTGTGCAGTATGCAGAATGCAATGCTGATATGGATGTTATGAATAATTCCAGGTTCAAGAAAATAGAATAAAATAAAATAAAACTTAAAAACAAACAAAACAAAATAAAAATTAAAATTGAAAAAGGAACGATCATACTATGGTGGGTTGTCTCCCACCTAGCACTTTTAGTTAAAGTCCTTAAGTTGGACATTTGGTGAGCTCCCTGTTATGGTGGCTTGTGCTTGAATTCATCCAAAAATCTCCACCAATGTTTGGAATTCCAGTAACCTCCAGGATCCCAAACTAGGCGCAAAGAGCCTTCAAGCAAGTTAAAGCAAGTGACAAGGCTCCAAGAGTGTTGATTGCCAGGATGAATTCTGGGGTCCCAAACCTTGCTTTTGCACCCATCTTCTTGTTGACCATCTTTATTCCAACCGGGTGGTAAGCAATCTGAATTCTCACTGAGGCATCCAAACAGCTTTCTAGACCCATATAATTTAGTATTCTTCCAACCATGATAATTCAGCCGTGAGCTTCCTACCACAATGAACCTAGGATTGTGTTGCCAACCACTGACCATCTCCCTCTTAATCTTAATGCCACAATGGTGCACGAAATTGCAATCACACTTTTGCAACTCCGCACAACTAACCAGCAAGTGCACTGGGTCGTCCAAGTAATACCTTGCGTGAGCAAGGGTCGATCCCACGGAGATTGTCGGCTTGAAGCAAGCTATGGTTATCTTGTAAATCTTAGTCAGGATATCAGAAACTATCAGGATTGATTGTGAAAAGCTAAAGAACATGAAATGTTTACTTGTTTTGCAGTAATGGAGAATAGGTTGAGGTTTGGAGATGCTCCATCTTCTGAATCTCTGCTTTCCTACTGTCTTCTTCTTCAAACACGCAAGTCTCCTTCCATGGCAAGCTGTATGCAGGGTTTCACCGTTGTCAATGGCTACCTCCCATCCTCTCAGTGAAAAT
>NW_026264990.1:32266-33115 GCF_000817695.3 Arachis duranensis | reverse complement strand
GGCGTTGCCAACGCCAGGAACCATAGGCGTGTCCCTAGGCAACGCCACACAAGCAAACTTGGCCCAGGAAAATGAGATGCACGTTGCCAACGCCAAGTTATGAAGGCGTGTTCCTTGGCAACGTAGCAAGCAATTTTGGGACCAAACGGGAGCTCGAGCACGTTGTTGAGCTAGGAACCATGGGCGTGTTTGGCAACAACGCCAGGAAGAGTGCCAACCACGTTGCCAACGCTAGCTTCTATAAGCGTGTTCAATGGCAACGTGGGAAGCAATGTCTGGTGCTAGGAAAGAGCATCGAGCACGTTGCCAACTCAAGAAAGCATTGGCGTGTTTGGCAACAACGCCAGGAATGGTTGCTTGGCTAGGCACCAAGTCTTGGTGCCAACCAAGTTGCCAACGCCCACAAGCCGTGCCATGCACAGCTAACGTCCACAAGCCTCACCATTCGCGTTGCCAACGCCCAAAATCAAGTTGCCAACGCCAAGCCTCACCATGCACGTTGCCAACGCCCATAGGCCTTGCCATGCATGTTGCCAACGTGGGAAGCATTGTTTAGAGCCTTGGAAAGGGCTCGAGCACGTTGCCAACGTGCTGAAGAGAAGGAGTTATCCACAACAACGCCAGGAAATTGTGGTGCACGTTGCTAACTTGGAATATAGGGGCGTTATCCACAACAACTCCAACAAGGCAGCCTGACCATGTCCATTTCAATGGAAGATATCCTGAGCTACAAAGATCCAAATTGAGTGCTTCCAGTTGTGTTGGAAAGCTAACATTCAGAGCTTTCCAACCATATATAATAGTCTATGGTGGAGCACAAAATTGAAGCCAAACCAGAGTCATCTTTAG
>NW_026264990.1:30216-31775 GCF_000817695.3 Arachis duranensis | reverse complement strand
TTGCCAACGTGCTAGCAAGGGGGCGTGTTTTGCAACAACGCCAGCCCCAAGTCCCTGCCTTGGGAGGTTAGGCACGGGCACGTTGCCAACTTGGGAGTGAAGGTGCGTTTTTGGCAACAACTTGGCAGCTTAACCTTACCTTCTTTGAGGAAGCATAACTTGAGCTAGGAAAGTCCAATTGAGGTGATTCCAGTGGCATTGGAAAATAGACTTCAAGAGCTTTCCAATGATGTATAATAGTCCATATTGAAGCAGAAGGTTGACACTCAAATTCTGGGCTACATTTAGCATGAAAATAGAGCCAAGAAGGGGAAAAGCAAGTTGTTAGCAACAACTTGGGCTAGCAACGCCCAAGTCTCAAACTTCACTTCCAGGAAATTGTGATGCACGTTGCCAACGTGCATTAAGGCCAGCGTTATTGACAAAAACGCCAAGCCAATGGGCCAGAAGCATGATGAATGAACTCTTCCTTTCCAAGTCTAGTAACACTTCTTCCAATTGAGCCAAGAATTCAACAAAGAGGAAGCCCATATTGCTAACCCAATTCAAGATCTTTGAAAGAGTTTTAGGAGTAGTATAAATAGAAGAGATTGGTGTACTTGTAAGGACTTTTAGACTTTTAGACTTTTACACTTTTGACACTTAGAACTTTTTCATACTTTTAGCACCTTATTTGGAGAACTCTTTAGTACTTCCGGGAGGATACCCGGATAGCAATTTTGGGTTCCTCTTGGAACTTCTCTTCTTTATTTTCTTAAGCTTTAAGCATTTCCTTATTCTTCTTCATCTTTCTTTGCACTTAGTTTATTTCGGTTTATGGCAATTGTTGTTGAGATTGGAGCTATGACTCACTAAACCCCACCTTCATTAGGGGGAAGAGCTCTGCTTCCAAGTTATGAAGGCGTGTTCCTTGGCAACGTAGCAAGCAATTTTGGCACCAAACGGGAGCTCGAGCACGTTGTTGAGCTAAGAACCATGGGCGTGTTTGGCAACAACGCCAGGAAGAGTGCCAACCACGTTGCCAACGCCAGCTTCTATAGGCGTGTTCAATGGCAACGTGGGAAGCAATGTCTGGTGCTAGGAAAGAGCATCGAGCACGTTGCCAACTCAAGAAAGCATTGGCGTGTTTGGCAACAACGCCAGGAATGGTTGCTTGGCTAGGCACCAAGTCTTGGTGCCAACCAAGTTGCCAATCAAGTTGCCAACGCCAAGCCTTGCCAACCAAGTTGCTAACGTCCCCAAGCCTTGCCAACCAAGTTGCCAACGCCCCCATGCCTTGCCAACCAAGTTGCTAACGCCCACAAGCATGCCATGCACGTTGCCAACGCCCATTGGCCTTGCCATGCACGTTGCCAACGCCAGGAAGCAAACATGGAGCCTTGAGAAAGGCTCGAGCACGTTGCCAACGTGCTGAAGAGAAGGAGTGTTCATCAACAACGCCAGGAAGCTTTGGATGGTGAAGAATTGTGATGCACGTTGCTAACTTGGAATATAGGGGCGTTATCCATAACAACTCCAACAAGGCAGCCTGACCATGTCCATTTCAATGGAAAATATCC
>NW_026264990.1:28851-29413 GCF_000817695.3 Arachis duranensis | reverse complement strand
GGTTTATGGCAATTGTTGTTGAGATTGGAGCTATGACTCACTAAACCCCACTTTCATTAGGGGGAAGAGCTCTGCTTGTTTGAATGCATTGATGAACTCCTCTTTTCCTCCTCAATTCAAGTTGTTAATCCAAAGAGGAAACTCTTGTTCTTCAAAGATTCAACCACCATCGAGAGAGGGGTTAATCTATATGAATTATGTGGTGAATTTGAGGAATGAGCCACATAATTCAGTTTAGAGTTCATCCTTTCATGATTCCTTTAATCAAAACACCTTGGTTAGTATGTGAGATGTAACTCTCCTTGGTTGAGGTTATGGGAATTGTGTGGCTGGATTAGATTTGTGCTTCATCTCTTCTCATGAACAATTAGATCACGAGAGTGGCAATTGGTTATGTTGAGAGAGATTGAATCACCAAGAGATTGGGATTCAATCACCCATTTGCCATGGATCTATACCCATGATTGAGAAGGATTTGACTAACATCAATTCATGAAAACCAACATCTCTAATCCCTAATGATCCTCTCTATCATTAATTCTCATTTCTTTTGCTCTTAGTG
>NW_026264990.1:27793-28815 GCF_000817695.3 Arachis duranensis | reverse complement strand
TCCCTTCTACATTCTTGCAATTTATTATTCTTGTCATTTACATTCTGCAACCTTTAATTCCTTGCAATTTACTTTTGATGTCATTTAAGTTTCTTGCAATTTAAGTTTCCGTTATTTACTTCCACTTTATCTCTCTCTTCTAATTCTTTATATTCTTTGCCATTTAAATTCTTGCAATTATGTTCAAAAATCAAAATGCTCATGAAATCAAAACTACGTTTGCTTGACTAAATCTACCATTTAACTAAAGTTGCTTAATCTACCAATCTCCGTGGGATCGACCTCACTCTTTGTGAGTTTAATTACTTGATACGACCCGGTATACTTGCCGGTTATACGTGAAATCTAATTTTTACGTATCAGGATGCTGCATAGCTTTTACAGCATTCATCTTGAACTCATCCTCGTTGACTCTCAAGGTGACTTCCCCTTTTTGTACATCAATGAGAGTTCGTCCAGTTGCTAGGAAGGGTCTTCCTAGATTGAGAGTTGCACTCTTGTGCTCCTCCATTTCCAGCACCACAAAGTCAGTTGGAAAGGCAAATGGCCCAACTTTGACAATCATGTCCTCTATTATGCCTGATGGATATTTAATGGAGCCATCAGCAAGTTGGAGGCATATCCGGGTTGGGTTGACTTCTTCAGTCAACCCAAGCTTTCTGATAGTGGATGCAGGTATTAGATTGATGCTTGCTCCAAGATCACATAGAGCTGTCTTGGTGCAAGCACCTTCTAATGTGCATAGTATCATAAAGCTCCCTGGATCTTGAAGCTTTTCTGGTAAGCTCTTTAATATGACTGCACTGCATTCTTCAGTGAGAAACACTTTTTCAGTTTCTCTCCAATCCTTCTTATGACTTAAGATTTCTTTCATGAATTTAGCATAAGAAGGTATTTGCTCAAGTGCCTCTGCAAACGGAATCTTTATTTCAAGAGTCCTTAGATGGTCTGCAAAGCGGGCAAATTGCTTATCCTGCTCCGCTTGGCGGAGTTTCTGAGGATAAGGCATCTTGGCTTTATAT
>NW_026264990.1:27437-27736 GCF_000817695.3 Arachis duranensis | reverse complement strand
TCCTCAGAGGGATTTTGAACAGTGGTTTGGTTGTCCTCTGTCAATTGTTCCTTGTTTGGCTTTTTACTCTTTTGAGCAGTGTTATTCAGGGTCTTCCCACTTCTCAATTGAACTGCTTGACATTCCTCTGTTATCTGTTTAGATATTTGCTGTTTTTCTTGATTCAACTGCAGTTCTATGCTCTTGTTAGCAACTTTAGTTTCATAGAGCATCTCTTTAAAGTCTGCTAACTGTTCTGTCATCAGGAGCAATTGTTGATTAAGCTCAATTATCTGTTCTTGAGGACTAGGGTCAGTGAT
>NW_026264990.1:27192-27407 GCF_000817695.3 Arachis duranensis | reverse complement strand
CTAGAGTACAAATATTGGTTTCTAGCAACAGTGTCTATAAGCTCTTGAGCTTCTTCAATTGTCTTCCTCATATGTATAGATCCACCAGCTGAGTGGTCTAAAGACATATGAGCTTTTTCTGTAAGCCCATAGTAGAAAATGTCTAACTGTACCCACTCTGAAAACATCTCAGAGGGGCATTTTCTTAGCATACCTCTATACCTCTCCCAGGCATT
>NW_026264990.1:26301-27095 GCF_000817695.3 Arachis duranensis | reverse complement strand
CTGTGTCATCCTCTTTGGAGGGTAAAAATGATTCAGGAATTTGTCTGACAACTGTTTCCATGTCTTTATGCTTGCTGTAGGTTGGTTATTCAACCACCTTTTAACTTAATCTTTTACAGCAAATGGAAACAATAATAGTCTGTAGACATCCTGATCTACCTCTTTATCATGTACCGTGTCAGCAATTTGTAAAAACTGTGCCAGAAACTCAGTAGGTTCTTCCTGTGGAAGACCAGAATACTGGCAATTTTGCTGCACTATGATAATGAGTTGAGGATTTAGCTCAAAGCTGCTTGCTTTGATGGGAGGTGTACAGATGCTACTCCCATATGCAGCTGTAATGGGGTTAGCATATGACCCCAGAGTCCTTTTGGACTGATTAATCCCACTTAAGTCCATAATGGACAAAAGGGAAACGATAATGATTGCAAGGAGATAAATTTTTGCTTTTTTTTTTGAATTAACGAAAAAAATAAAATAAAGTAAAATAAAAGAAAATTAAAATAAAAATTCGAAAATCACAAAGAAAATAAGATCAAAGTAAATTGAGAACTGAATCAATTAGTTGATCAAAAAGATTTTGAAAACAGCAATTAAAAAGATATGATTGAAAAATTTTTATGAAAAAGATTTGATTTTTGAAAAGAGGAAAGAGAAAAACACAAAAAGACACCAAACTTAAAATTCTTAGAAAATCAAACACACAGTTTTCGAAAATTTTTAAGGGAAAAACACAAAGAGGACACCAAACTTAGAATTTTTATAAATCAAAAAGGGACTAAGAACATGCAAAA
>NW_026264990.1:17041-25433 GCF_000817695.3 Arachis duranensis | reverse complement strand
GTCCACTTGGTGTGTGCTTGGGCTGAGCATTGAAGCTTTCATGTGTAGAGACTTTTTCTGGAGTTAAACGCTAGCTTTCATGCCAGTTTGGGCGTTTAACTTCAAGTTTTATGCCAGTTCCGGCGTTTAACGCTGGAATTTCTGATGGTGACTTTGAGCGCCAGTTTGGGCCATCAAATCTTGGGCAAAGTATGGACTATCATATATTGCTGGAAAGCCCAGGATGTATACTTTCCAACGCCGTTGAGAGCGCGCCAATTGGGCTTCTGTAGCTCCAGAAAATCCACTTCGAGTGCAGGGAGGTCAGAATCCAACAGCATCTGCAGTCCTTTTTGGTCTCGGAATCAGATTTTTGCTCAGGACCCTCAATTTCAGCCAGAAAATACCTGAAATCACAGAAAAACACACAAACTCATAGTAAAGTCCAGAAAAGTGAATTTTAGCTAAAAACTAACAAAAATATACTAAAATTTAACTAAATCATACTAAAATCATACTAAAAACAATGCCAAAAAGCATACAAATTATCCGCTCATCACACAAAGAGCTCTAAGTTGACCATCCGTCTCCAGTAGCCCATATTCAAGTGGGAGAGTAAAGGTTAAGGATAAGAATTTTACCTACTTGAATGTTGTGTTGGACGGTAATGGCCTTGGGAGAGGTGTTTCTAATGATCTTGCAAGCTCCACTCCCTTGTGCTCTTCTTTGACAACTTCCACCTCCTTGTAAGCTTCTTCAATTTCATCCTCTTCCTCTTGGTAGCTTTCTTCCAATTCAATCTCTTCTTCATTACTCACCAAGGGCATGGGAGGTTGTGCTTCTTCTCTTTGAATCTCCATCTCTTGATTAATCTCTTCCAAGTCTTCAACTATGATATGCCTTGGAGGTTGTACACCTTCTTCAACATCAATTTCAAACATCTTGGAAGGAGGCTCTATGACTTGACCTTCCCATGGAGGTTCAGCATCTCCTAAGTCTGCAACTACTTTTTCCTTTTCAATAATTGCTGCTTTGTCCAGTTGTTTAAGTATAAAATCGTACTTCTCTTTGATGATTTCTTTTCTATGACAACTCCCTTCAACTACTCCTTCATCTGCGAAGGTCTCTTCTACCTTCACCTTTAGTGCCTCCTCTAGCTCCTTATGAAGCATGGATTCGCGAAGATGATCCCTTCCCTCTTGTTCCATGTCAATAGCATCATTGGGATCATGTTGCTCTTGGATTGATAGATATGGGTGCTCTTCTATGGAGGGTGGTGATGGGATGGAGATATCATTCTGTGGTTGAAAAGAAAGTGCACTAGAGCTTGAGGGTTGATTGTTGAAGGTATTCGGTGGTCCAATTTGGGTGACGAGAGCTTGTATAGCAGAGTTTAGATCGGTAAGTGCTTTTCCAGGGAGGTTTGGGGTAGATAGAAGGGTTTATTTCTTGGGAGAAAGGGTTCATGGTAGGAAAGTGGTTCATCTTGATAATGATAAGGAGATGGTGTATATTGAAGTGGTGGTTCAAGAGAGTAATTGTGTTGAAATAGGGGTGGTTCTATGTATGGTTCATTTGGCTCATACGGTGGTTGGTATGGTGGATACGGGTTAGGGTCATATGGAGGTGAATGGTAGAAAGGGGCTTGTGAGTGTGGTGGTCCAAAGTCATGTTGAGGAGGGGGTTCATAATCATATGGTGGTGGTTGTTGATAATCAAAAGAGCGCTCACCATAGCCATTGCCTTGATATGCATCACAGAACGGTTGTTGATAGTCCATTGCAGGTGGTTGTTGATGCACTAAATTGTGATCATCAACAATTGCGCGAAAGACTTGGAGCTCTCAAACGTGAATCACACT
The DNA here is from genome assembly GCF_000817695.3 of Arachis duranensis. NCBI lineage: Eukaryota > Viridiplantae > Streptophyta > Magnoliopsida > Fabales > Fabaceae > Arachis > Arachis duranensis. Next base: position 23,593 of record NW_026264990.1, on the reverse strand, counting down.
TTGTCACAACTTCGCACAACTAACCAGCAAGTGCACTGGGTCGTCCAAGTAATACCTTACGTGAGTAAGGGTCGATCCCACGGAGATTGTCGGTATGAAGCAAGCTATGGTCATCTTGTAAATCTCAGTTAGGCAGATAATAATGGTTATAATGGTTTTCAAATATGAAGATAAATAAAGCATAAAATAGAGATAGAGATACTTATGTAATTCATTGGTGAGAATTTCAGATAAGTGCAAAGAGATGCTTTGTTCCTGTTGAATCTCTGCCTTCCTACTGACTTCATCCAATCCTTCATACTCCTTTCCATTGCAAGCTGTATATAGGGCGTCACTGTTGTCAATGGCTACTTCCCATCCTCTTAGTGAAAATGGTCCAAATGCACTGTCACAGCACGGCTAATCATCTCTCGGTTCTCGATCATGTCGGAATAGAATCCAGTGATTCTTTTACGTCTGTCATTACGCCCAACACTCTCGCGAGTTTCAAGCTCGTCATAGTCATCCCATGTCAGATCCTACTCAGAATACCACAGACAAGGTTTAGACTTTCTGGATCTTAGGACTGGCTGCCAATAATTCTAGCTTATACCACGAAGACTCCGATCTTTCGAAATTGAGGCTAAGAGACACGCGCTCGATCTAAGGTAGAACGGGAGTGGTTGTCAGGCACGCGTTCATAGGTAAGAATGATGATGAGTGTCACGGATAATCACATTCACCATGTTGAAGTGCAACGGATATCTTATAATAAGAATAAGTTGAATTAAATAGAAGAATAATAGTAATTGAATTAATACTCGAGGAACAGCAGAGCTCCACACCTTAATCTATGGTGTGTAGAAACTCCACCGTTGAAAATACATAAGTGATAAAGGTCCAGGCATGGCCGAATGGCCAGCCCTTAAAGTCTAAGAACTAAATGTCCAAAGATAGATACCAAGATGTCTAATACAATAGTAAAAAGTTCTATTTATATTAAACTAGTTACTAGGGTTTACAGAAATAAGTCTTAGTGTAGAAATCCACTTCTGGGGCCCACTTTGGTGTGTGCTTGGGCTGAGCTTGAGCTTTACACGTGCAGAGGCTTCTCTTGGGGTTAAACGCCAAGTTGTGACATGTTTTTGGCATTTAACTCTGGTTTGTGACGTGTTTCTGACGTTTTACTCCAGAATGCAGCATGGAACTGGCGTTGAACGCCAGTTTGTGTCATCTAAGCTCGAATAAAGTATAGACTATTATATATTGCTGGAAAGCCCTAGATGTCTACTTTCCAACGCAATTGAGAGCGTGCCATTTGGAGTTCTGTAGCTCCAGAAAATTCATTTCGAGTGAAAGGAGGTCAGAATCCAACAGCATCAGAAGTCCTTTGTCAGCCTCCTATCAGATTTTTGCTCAGGTCCCTCAATTTCAGCCAGAAAATACCTGAAATCACAGAAAAATACAAAAACTCATAGTAAAGTCCAGATATGTGAATTTTGCATAAAAACTAATAAAAACATCCCTAAAAGTAGCTAGATCCTACTAAAAACTACTTAAAAAAATGCCAAAAAGCGTATAAATTATCCGCTCATCAGTTGTTGCCATGAGGGTTGATTAAATCCTTGTGGCTCCTCCCATCTTTGGTTGTCCCATCCTTGATGCATGTTCTTATTGTAATCTCCTCTCCCTGCAACATAATTGTAACCAGACTCATAGCCAAAGTTGTGAGAGTTCATGATAGCTAAAGGAAATAAAAATTAATAAAAATTAATGAAAATAAACTCCTAAAACTAGAAATACTAACAACAATATAAGATAAAAATTTGAAAAAGTTTAATTTTTAAAATTTGAAATTTGATTTTGAAATAAGATAAGATTTCACAAAAGATATGATTTTTGAAAAAGATTTGAATTTTGAAATTTAAAACTATGATAAGATAAGATAAAAATTTTAAAATAAAAATCTGAATTATTTTTGTAATTTTTGAAAAAATAAAAAATAAAGAGAAAATATATTTTTGAAATTAATGAGGAAAGAGAAAAACAATAAATTGATACAAAACTTAGAATTTTTAGATCAAAGCAAAGAAAACAAACAAGAAAAATATTTACAATAACCAATAATAAGGCACACGTTTTCAATTCCCCGGCAACGGCGCCATTTTTGACGAGCGAATTTTCTATCGATAAAGAAAGTCACAAGAATAATCGAGTTGTAAGTATAGCTTCTAAACCTTCAGAGAATCCTTTCATACAAAAGTTTTGTTTGTCACTTAAGCAAACCCAATAAAAATAAATAACCGAAGTATTCAAACCTCAGGTCGTCTTCTCAAGGAATTGCAGGGAAGTATGATTTATTATTGGTTATGGGAAAAGATATATTTTATTTTGGGTTTTTAAATAGGTTGAACAAGAAAAGTAAATTGCAAGATATGGTTGAATTAGAAAGTAAATATCCAATGTTGCATAAGATAGAATGGAAGTTAGTGGTGGTATGTGTTTGATTCAATTGTTAGCTCATAAAATAATTGCTGCATAATGACATGTTACTTGAAGCTTAAGCTAGTTTGTGGCTATGAGCCTTCAATTAATAAAAGTCCCTTGAAAATAAAGCAAAACCAAAAGAAAAAGAAGAAGAAAAAGCCAAAGGCTGGCAAAGAAACAAAGAATAAGGCTAGGCACCAATAGCTTGGACCCTAGGACACATGCCTGTGGTGTTCTTGTAACTAGGATATGCTTGGACAAGTAGATTCTAAGGGGTATTTTAAAACCTAACCACTTAGATCAACTGATTTGGGATGGCCAATTGAAAGTCCACAATAAAGAGCAACCTAGTTACAAAGCATTTAGTTATCCAAAGAGATGCTGGGCATCAATGATCCTAGGAGGAAATGGTGAGCCATGTGTCTGTGGTAAAGAAATGTTGAGCTAAAAATAAAGCCAAAGGCTGCTGCAACATTTGTCACCAAGCCTTCAATAAATAATAAGCTCTAATGCAAAAGAAAGAAGAAAAATCTAACAAGGGAAATAAATAAAAGGCAAGGAATTATAGCAGCAACCTTGGTGAACCCTTTAGGAGACATTGTTTGTTATGACAGCAAGTAATAAGGATATGTATGCTCTTCTCTTTCATTTCATTTCCTCTTAATTTTGATGCTTGCTTGGGGACAAGCAAGATTTAAGTTTGGTGTTGTGATGACAAGTCATCATATATCCATTTTTCAAGCTAATTTCACTTGTTTTACTAGTCTTTATACACTTTCTTGCATCCTAAGTAAGCAATTTGGAATGAAATGCATGACTTCTTTAAATCAAACAACCACCATTAAATTGATGCTAAATCATGAGGTTTGAGCTAAAATTAATTGAATTTTAATGAATTATAAACCTTGTGAATTTGGAGATACTTTGATTGGTTGTTTTGCTTTCTTATAGGTGAAGAAAAGAAGAAAAGAAGAAAAACGTGGCTTAAGAAGTGTGGCCAACGGAAGAAAATGGTGTGGTAAAAGAAGGAGAAGTGTGGCGCAACAATGAAGGAGGAAGCAACACTGCTCTCCACAAGAGCACACTGCTCTCCAAGAGAGCAGCATAATAAACCAAGCCTCCAAAACATCATTGCCCTGCCCTCCATAAGAGCAGAACACAATTCTATGCCAAGGACCAAAGGAAGCAAAAATTCTGCCCTGCCCTCCTCAAGAGCAATATCAGGCTTCATTCAAGAAAAATTCAAAGGAAATTGCTCTCCTAGTGTCACCCATGGGTTTCGAACCCAAGGACAAGAGGGGAGGAAGTAGCGCTCAAATACAAGGAAAACAAGCCAAAATTGGCTTATTTTAAACCTCCAAGGATCAAACACAGCACTATGAAGAAGCAAAGGACTAGCGCCGCTTTGGTGCCAAGAAAACCAAGGAAAAAGGGGCAGCATGTGCCTCCACCAAGTTTTGAACCAAGGACCACTTGATTGCCATGCTGCGCTACCCACAAGGAGAGCAGAGCAGCGCTCCTTAGCATGGCACGAGAAGCACACAAGCACGCATGGGCAGGAGCAATTGACATGGCCAGGACGCACCATGACGCGCACAGGCAGCCCACTTGACATCACTGCCCTGCTCTCCGCAAGGGAAGGGCAGCATCCTGATGCTCCCACACTCAGCACGCGCACACAAGGCCTCACACAAGATTTCACTGCTCTGCTCTCCGCAACAGCAGAACAGCCTCATGGAGCCAATTTCCTCATGGACTGAAAATTGGATTAAAAATCCAATTTAATTCATTTCTTCACCAACTCAAAAGCCCATCCAAATTCCAAAATCCAGGAATAGAAAGTGTATAAATAGGAGCTAGTTTGATGTAATTAGGACCTTCTTTTTGACTTTTGAACTTTTACATTTTGAGACTTCATTTTGAATTTTTGAGAGTTTGGAAGTGAGATCTTAGAGAATTGGGAAGGAGAATGATCTCTCTTCTTCCTTGTTCTTGCTTGAGCACTTTTTACTTTTCTTGCTTTGAATCTTGGGTAGTGTTCCGGGGGTTACCTGAAACGTGTAGCTCGGTCGTCTGGAAAGACCCGAGGTGGGGGTTCAGGGACCCGAGCTTGCTTTAGGTTTTGGGCTGCGTTCCTTTTGATGGGCCTTCCTTGCTTTATTTGTCCGAGGTCCGACCTTTAGGCGTGAGCCTTAGGACGAGGTCGGACCTCTTATAAATTTGCCGAGTTGGAGGAGCTCGGTCAGGGTATGAACAGTGCCCCTGCCCGAGTTCGTCCTTTTTGGGAGGTCGAGCTCGGACATAGTAGTTTTTCAAAATTCAAACATGGACGTTCCTGCATTTATTGCATTTTACCGTTTCTCCTCGATTTCCGTTCGGGCTCTGTGAAGGCATTATTTATTTGCCCCTTTCCTCCTTTTCTGCGTTTTGTTATCCTTTTTTCGAGCACTGCTTCTTTCTTTCTCTTTGCTCTTCTTCACCGAATCTCTCCGTGTGCCTTTCTGGGGTTTGTTTCGTTCTCCTTGCTTCGGAGCTCGTTGTCTTCGTTTCTTATTTTTCCAGGTTTGTTCCCATGCTTTTCTTTTCTCGTGCACATATGCTTTTGTGTGGTTCTTGTTTGTTTCTTTTTCTTTATGCCTGGGTTGCCCCGAAAAGAGGCGCGCCATTGCTTTGTTTGTATGGGGGGGCTCTTTTTTGTTTCTCTCGTATTTTGCTCCGGGCTGCCGTATTTTCTTCGTTGGGTTTTGTTTTTTGCTTTGCTGAATGGGTTTTTGCTGTCTTTTTTATGTGATTTTTGCTTGCTGTTGTATTCTTCTTTGTTGGTAAAAATTTTATGTCTCGAAAGGTTCTTCAAGCGATGTTGACCAAGATTCCATGTGGTCTTGGTTGGGTAGACCCACTTCCTCTAAGAGTCCCTTCTGTGGTAGATTCTGAGTATTTAGCTAGGTTCCGTAGGCACTGTAGCATATGTGAGAATAGAGAGTCTGAGAGGGATTATGAACTAGTGGCCCCGGAATCCGAGGAGAGAGTGTGCTTCCCGCCTTTAGAGAGTTCCGAGAAGCTCTTCTTTTATGCTTATGATTGTTTTTTCTCTAAGCTGAGTGTCCGACTTCCCTTTACCGACCTGGAGTCCGAGGTGTTATGGTCTTGTAACCTTGCCCCTACGCAGCTCCATCCAAATTCTTGGGCGTTTTTAAAGCTGTTTCAACTTTTGTGTCAGTTTTTGGGCGTCTCTCCCTCTATTTCTCTTTTTTCCTACTTGTTTGTGTTGACGAAGCCGGGGTCGGGTGGAGGGAAGGTATCTTGGGTCTCTTTTAGAGCTAACCAGGGGAGGAAGTTTTGTACCTTGTATGATGAGTCCTTTCATGATTTTAAGAACTTCTATTTCAAGGTCTGGGCTACTGGAGACGTCCGACCTTTCTTTCTAGACGAGAGTGGGGAGCCTTCTTTTCCTCTTTGTTGGCAGGAGAATGTAGTGTCTGTTAAGTATACCTTTGAGAGTCTAGATGAGGTGGAGCAGGCTTTTGTGGGTGTGGTGAGCAGTTTATAGGGTCGGGCACCTCACTTGGACACGAAGAAAATGTTGCGAGATCCAAGCCTTCTCCGTTCCGAGTTAGGTAGTTCCCGACCTCTCCGAGATTCATCTTTTTTAGTATTTTGGCTTTGCTTGTTTTGGTGGAATTTCTGTTGTGGTAATCTTTTTCTTTTATTTCTGCAGAGATGTCTTCTCAGGCGGATTCCATGAAGTTCCTTCGTCGGACGAAGAAATCTGTGGCTGTTCGGAATATCGAGGCCGGGGAGGCTTCTGCCCGATCTTCTCCGAAGAAGACTACTGTGGGTGTCACTACTCGGTCGAAGACTATTCTGACTCCCCAGTTCCGAGCTATAAATCAAGATCCCCCGACCTCCGGGCCTGCTACCTCTTCTCCGCCTTCGTCCTCGGGTCCTCCTCCCAAGAAACAGAAGACCTCTCAAGAGCTTGCGGGTTTTAATGACAAGGATTTTGATGCTCTTGGTTGGATTGAACAGCATATTCTCCCTCACACCTTTATTTCTACTGATGATGTGTCTATGGAGCACCATTTT
>NW_026264990.1:16546-16965 GCF_000817695.3 Arachis duranensis | reverse complement strand
CTTCATGCCGCTATTGCCCGGGAGTTCAAGAAATCCCCCATTGGTGCGACCAGCTCCCGACTTGAGAAGGCTCAGTCTGAGTTTGAGAGGATTAGTGAACTGAAGGCTGCTAGGATTACTGAGCTGGAGGTGTCTCTGGAGAAGGAGAAAGCCAAAGCTACCGCGGCTGTGGCGGCGGCGAAAGCATCTGAGGAGATGGCGAAGGCGGCGACGGAGAATTATACTCGGATATATGCCGAGCTTGTGGAGACAAAGGAGAAGTTGCAATCCGCTCAGGATGATTTTTACGAGCTAGAAGGTCATGTGGCTAAGGGTATGGATGCTATGTTTGAAAATTTGAAGGCTCAGGTCCGGGTTCTTGCTCCTGACCTGGATCTGAGCTTATTTAGTACGGATAACGTTGTTGTGGAGGGAAAGAT
>NW_026264990.1:10854-11959 GCF_000817695.3 Arachis duranensis | reverse complement strand
TTGTATGCTGAAGTGACGTCGACTATAATGTAGTCGATGCTTAATGTTTTAGATTGCTCGCCTCTTCCAAAGGTAGTGTGCAGCGAGATGTATCCTAAGGGATGGATCGGGGTATCCCCTAGCCCAAATAGGTCGGTGGGGTAGGCCTTTAGTTCTTTTTCTTCAAGTCCGAGCTTGTCGAAGGCCGTTTTGAACAGGATATCTGCTGAGCTTCCCTGGTCAATCAGGGTTCAATGTAAGTTGGCGTTTGCTAGGATAATGGTGATTACCATTGGATCGTCGTGCCCGGGTATTATCCCTTGAGCATCTTCTCGGGTAAATGAGATAGTAGGTAATTCGGGCAGGGGACTGTCTTCTCGGACGTGATAGACTTCTTTGAGGTGTCTTTTTCGCGAGGATCTGGATGTTCCCCCGCCTGCAAAACCTCCATTTATCATGTGAACGTGCCTTTCAGGGGTCCGTGGGGTTTGTTCGGCCCGATCTTCGTTATCTCCCCGCCTTCTCTTCCTGGTCTTTTCTCCTTTCTCTGCTATGTATTTGTCGAGTTTTCCTTCTCTGGCTAGCTTTTCTATCACATTTTTTAGGTCGTAGCAGTCGTTAGTAGAATGACCGTAGAGCTTTCACAGTATTCGGACCGATCTCTCCCCGCTCTCTTGTGTTTTAGTGGTCGGGGCGGAGGGATCTTTTCGGTGTGGCATACTTCTCTGTAGATGTCTACCAGGGAGACTCGGAGGGGGGTGTAGTTGTGGTATTTCCGTGGCTTGTCCGAGTTGGGTTCTTCTTTCTTCTTCTGTTCCCGATCTCGATCTCGGAGTGGGTAGGTTGATTCCTTCCTAGAAGAGTCTCTTAGCTGGGAGGTTTCTTCCATGTTGATATATTTTTCTACCCGCTCCTGCACCTCGTATAGGGAGGTCGGGTATCGTTTGGATAGGGATTGGCTAAACGGTCCCTCTTTTAGGCCGTTTGCTAGTCCCATGATGGCTGCTTCAGTGGGCAAGTGTTGTATGTCCAGGCAGGCTTTGTTGAATCGCTCCATGTATTCTCGGAGAGTTTCTTGGTTACCTTGTTCGATCCCGAGTAGACTGGGGGCATGTTTTGTCTTGTC
>NW_026264990.1:6623-10446 GCF_000817695.3 Arachis duranensis | reverse complement strand
CTATTTGATTTTCAGTTTCTTGGGGACAAGCAACAATTTAAGTTTGGTGTTGTGATGAGCGGATAATTTATACGCTTTTTGGCATTTTTTAGGTAGTGTTCCGGGGGTTACCTGAAACGTGTAGCTCGGTCGTCTGGAAAGACCCGAGGTGGGGGTTCAGGGACCCGAGCTTGCTATGCGGAGTGGTTGGTGGTTGTACCTGCAATGACACTCCGATGCTTAAGTTAGCATGGGTCCAAGCAGATATGTGTAGAATGTGGAATGAATCTCATACCTGGGTGCTCCAGTGTATTTATAGTAATTGGCCGTGATCTTCCCTGGATAAGATATTCTTATCTTATCTTATCTTTGGGAGTTTTATCTCTATCTTTGTGGAACCGCCTTTTTCTAGGCCTTTTTCGGCCTTTAGGTTTTGGGCTGCGTTCCTTTTGATGGGCCTTCCTTACTTTATTGTCCGAGGTCTGACCTTTAGGCGTGAGCCTTAGGACGAGGTCGGACCTTTTATGAATTTGACCGAGTTGGAGGAGCCCGGTCAGGGTATGAACAGGTAGAAAATTGAAGAAATTCTGTTTCAATCTCACCTTGAGATCTCTTGTTTACTTTTTCTGCATAATTGAAATTCACATACTGCTTCTTCTCTTTAATTCTGCAATTCACTTTTCTTCTTTACGCTGCAACTGTTCTTGTTGGATCAAGGAAGGGTTTGAGATCTAGACTTGTTATCTAGTTTCTTCTACTCCTGAGATCTTGAACCCAATTTTTAATTGCTGCAACTTAAGCACTTGTTTTGCTGCAAATTAAGCACCAGTATTTCTCTGTTTACTCTTCAAGGCATTTTTACTTTTCTGTTAAGATCTAGTTCCATTGAATCAATCCTCTACTCTTCTACTTGTTGCAATTTATTTTTTCTTGATTAATTTCTGCAATCCCACATCCCTGACCCATTTATGATTCAAGCAATTTAGATTTCTTGCATTTTAAGTTTCTGCAATTTACATTACTTGCACCTTAAGATTTAGCTCTTTTACTTTCTTGCTCTTTAATTTACTGCAATTTTCCCTTCCCCCTTTACATTTCAAGCAATTTAGCTTCTGTCAATCATAAATCAATCAACCAATACTTGATTCGCTTGACTAAATCAGCCACTAAACTAAAATTGCTCAATCCTTCAATCCCTGTGGGATCGACCTCACTCATGTGAGTTATTATTACTTGATGCGACCCGGTACACTTGCCGGTGAGTTTTGTGTTGGATCGTTTTCCACACATCAAGTTTTTGGCGCCGTTGCCGCGGATTGAAATAGATTGACAATGATTAAGTGAAGTGGAGATCTAGATCAAGCATTTTTTTCTTTTCTGTTTCTCCAATTTCCAACTAACACACTAACTGTTTGAAGATTTTCCTCTATCAACTCACTAACTGTTTGAGAGTTTATCTCAATTAACTGCACTCGATTCTTGAGAGTGCTGTTGTTTGTTCCTTGTGATTGTTTGCATGCCACAGGAAAGAAGAGAAGTCAGAGGAAAGACTATTATTGGAAAAGAAGTCTCTGTAGAAGAAGAATATCATGACATGAAGCCACCACTCATTAGACTAATCAAGAATAATTGTTCCTACGATGGAAATCCATTGGAGGATCCTAAACAACACATATCCACTTTTCTGAGGACTTGTGGTGCTGTCAAAACCAATAGCATAAATCATGACACCTATAAGATCTTGCTATTCCCCTTCTCACTAAGGGGTGAAGCAGCACAATGGTTCGAAACCTTTCCCCAAGGAAGTATCACTAGTTGGGACAATTTGGTTACCAAATTTCTGGCCAAATTCTCCTCATCCCAACAGATCATCAAGCTGAAAGAGGGGGTACATCAAAATTCACACAAGGAGAAGAAGAACCACTCTTCAAGGCATGGGAAAGATACAAGAAAGCAACTGACAAAGTGGGTTTCCGAGCTTTCTATGAAGGATTAACCCCAGTAACAAGAAAAGCAGTGGACTACTTCTCAGATGGCCTATTCAAAGTGACAACAACTGCCCAAGGAACTGCAAATTTCAATGACAAAGGAGGCAACAACCAACACTCATTCGAGAAACCACAGAATGCAATTTCAGAAAAAGAAGTGATGAATCTTGAAGGAGTGAATGCATTCATGAACCTGAACAAACAAATGCACCATCAAACCCAGCATCACATGGAGCTGGGAGATAGAAAAGTTGATTGCTGATGTGTGGAAAACGATCCAACACAAAACTCACCGGCAAGTATACCGGGTCGCATCAAGTAATAAAACTCACGGGAGTGAGGTCGATCCCACAGGGATTGAAGGATTGAGCAATTTTAGTTTAGTGGTTGATTTATTCAAGCGAATCAAGTATTGGTTGAGTGGTTTATCATTAATAGAAACTAAATTGCTTGGAATGTAAAGGGAGAGGGGAGAATTGCAGTAAATTAAAGAGCAGAAAAGTAAAAGATGCTGAATCTTAAAGGACAAGAAATTAAATGACTGAAACTTAAAGTGCAAGAAATGTAAATTGCAGTAACTTAAAGTGCAAGAAATATGAATTGCTTGAATGAAAAGGGGAGTTGAGGACTGGAAATTCAGAATTTCAGCAAGGGAAATTCAATTGCAACAATTAACTAAACAAAAGGTGAATTGAAATAGGCTAGATTTCAAACAGAAATGGAAATTAACTTGCAACAGGGGTTCACAGAAGAACCCAAAAAGGAAAATGGGATCTCAGGACTCAAGAGACTAGATAGCAAAGTCTAGATCTCAATTGCCTTCCCAGATCCAAGTTCACAAAGCAATTAACAAGAAATTAAATAGGAAGCAGTAAAGGAAATGTAGTTGAACTCAATTATGTAGAAGAGAAATTAAAGAGATCTTGAATGGAGATTGAGACAGAAATTCCTCAATTCTTCACACCCAAGACTCAAACAAGAAAAGTAAAAATGCTCAAGCAAGAACGAGAAAGAAGAGAGATCAATTCTCCTCTCCAATTCTCTGAAATCTCAGTGAAGTCTCCAAGAGAAGGTTCAAAAGTTCAAAAATAAAAGTAAAGATTCAAAGCTCCAAAGAAAGGTCCTAATTACATCAAACTATCTCCTATTTATACACTTTCTATTCTTGGATCTTGGGATTTGGATGGGCTTTTGATTTGGTGAAGAAATGAATTAAATTGGATTTTTAATCCAATTTTCAGCCAATGAAAAATTGCTTTCAGGAGGCTGCCCTGCCCTTGTGGAGGGCAGGGCAGGAAAGTGTGCGTGCGGCCCTTGTGTGTGCGTGTTGATGCGTGTGGTGCTGCAAGATGCTGCCCTGCCCTTGTGGAGGGCAGGTGGTGCACGAAATTGTGATCAATACTTTTCACAACTCAAATAATCCTTGGTGATGAATCCAAAAACTTGGTGTTCAATACCATGGCATAAACACAACTTCGCACAACTAACCAGCAAGTGTACTGGGTCGTCCAAGTAATAAACCTTACGCGAGTAAGAGTCGATCCCACAGAGATTGTTGGTATGAAGCAAGCTATGGTTACCTTGTAAATCTTAGTCAGGCAAACTCAAATGGTTATGAATGATGAATAAAACATAAAGATAAAGATAGAGATACTTATGTAATCCATTGGTAGGAAATTCAGATAAGCGTATGGAGATGCTTGGTCCCTTCCGTCTCTCTGCTTTCCTACTGTCTTCATCCAATCCTTCTTACTCCTTTCCATGGCAAGCTGTATGCAAGGGTTTCACCGTTGTCAGTGGCTACCTCCCATCCTCTAAGTGGAAATGTTCAACGCACCCTGTCACGGCACGGCTAT
>NW_026264990.1:2815-6420 GCF_000817695.3 Arachis duranensis | reverse complement strand
ATTAATACTCGAGGTACAGCAGAGCTCCACACCTTAATCTATGGTGTGTAGAAACTCCACCGTTGAAAATACATAAGAACAAAAGTGATCATTGGCTTCGGTCCCAGAGAGGGAACCAGAGGAACCAAGATCGATCCTAAGATCTAAAGTGATCAAAAGATGTAAATACAATAGTAAACGGTCCTACTTATAGAGAACTAGTAGCCTAGGGTTTACAGAGATGAGTAAATGACATAAAAATCCACTTCCGGGCTCACTTGGTGTGTGCTTGGGCTGAGCATTGAAGCATTTTCGTGTAGAGACTTCTCTTGGAGTTAAACGCCAGCTTTTGTGCCAGTTTGGGCGTTTAACTCCCATCCTTGTGCCAGTTCCGGTGTTTAACGCTCGGAATTCTGATGGTGACTTTGAACGCCGGTTTGGGCTATCAATTCTTGGGCAAAGTATGGACTATCATATATTGCTGGAAAGCCCAGGATGTCTACTTTCCAACGCCGTTGAGAGCGTGCCAATTGGGCTTCTGTAGCTCCAGAAAATCGACTTCGAGTGCAGGGAGGTCAGAATCCAACAGCATCTGCAGTCCTTTTTAGTCTCTGAATCAGATTTTTGCTCAAGTCCCTCAATTTCAGCCAGAAAATACCTGAAATTACAGAAAAACACACAAACTCATAGTAAAGTCCAGAAAAGTGAATTTTAACTAAAAACTAATAGAAATATACTAAAAACTAACTAGATCATACTAAAAACATACTAAAAATAATGCCAAAAAGCGTACAAATTATCCGCTCATCAGCAGGGCAGAGTTTTTTTGGTGCGCCAGATTCTGTCCGTGCGTGCGTGTTGGTGCGTGTGGTGCTGCAGGATGCTGCCCTGCCCTTGTGGAGGGCAGGGCAGAGTTTTTTGGTGCGCCAGATTTTGCTGCCCGTGCGGGCTGCTGCTGCCGAGACCCCTTTTGTGCGCCAATCTGGTGTGCTGGCTATGCACCACAAAATGCTGCCCTGCCCTCGCGGAGGGCAAGGCAATGTTTCCAAAAGTGAAGTTCCAAGTTTGAAACTTGGTGGAGGCGCACGCTGCTTCTTTTCCTTGGTTTTCTTGGCACCAAAGTCACGCCTAGTTCCTTACTTCCTCATGGTGCCGTGTTCGATTCATGGAGAATGAAAGCAAGCTTGATTTCTTTTTCTTTGAATGCTACTCCTTCCCTCCTTGTCCTTGGGTTCGAAACCCATAGGAAGCACTAGGAAGCAATTTTCTTTGAATTATTCTTGATTGGAGCCTGATATTGCTCTTGAGGAGGGCAGGGCAGAGTTTTTGCTCTCCTTGATCCTTGGCATCAAATTCTGCCCTGCCCTCCTCAAGAGTAATATCGGGCTTCATCCAAGAAAAATTCAAAGGAAATTGCTCTCCTAGTGTCACCCATGGGTTTCGAACCCAAGGACAAGAAGGGGAGGAAGTAGCGCTCAAATACAAGGAAAACAAGCCAAAATTGGCTTGTTTTAAACCTCCAAGGATCGAACACAGCACCATGAAGAAGCAAAGGACTAGCGCCACTTTGGTGCCGAGAAAACCAAGGAAAAAGGGGCAGCATGTGCCTCCACCAAGTTTCGAACCAAGGACCACATGGTTGCCATGCTGCGCTGCCCACAAGGAGAGCAGAGCAGCGCTCCTTAGCATGGCACGAGAAGCACACAAGCACGCATGGGCAGGAGCAATTGACACGGCCAGGACGCACTATGACGCGCACAGGCAGCACACTTGACATCACTGCCCTGCTCTCCGCAAGGGCAGGGCAGCATCCTGATGCTCCCACACTCAGCACGCGCGCACAAGGCCTCACACAAGATTTCACTGCTCTGCTCTCCACAAGAGCAGAGCAGCCTCCTGGAGCCAATTTCCTCATAGGATGAAAAATGGATTAAAAATCCAATTTAATTCATTTCTTCACCAACTCAAAAGCCCATCCAAATTCCAAAATCCAGGAATAGAAAGTGTATAAATAGGAGCTAGTTTGATGTAATTAGGACCTTCTTTTTGACTTTTGAAATTTTACATTTTGAGACTTCATTTTGAATTTTTGAGAGTTTGGAAGTGAGATCTTAGAGAATTGGGAAGGAGAATTGATCTCTCTTCTTCCTTGTTCTTGCTTGAGCACTTTTTACTTTTCTTGCTTTGAATCTTGGGTAGAGAATTGAAGAAATTCTATTTCAATCTCACCTTGAGATCTCTTGTTTACTTTTTCTGCATAATTGAAATTCACATACTGCTTCATCTTCTCTTTAATTCTGCAATTCACTTTTCTTCTTTACGCTGTAACTGTTCTTGTTGGATCAAGGAAGGGTTTGAGATCTAGACTTGTTATCTAGTCTCTTCTACTCCTGAGATCTTGAACCCAATTTTTAATTGCTGCAACTTAAGCACTTGTTTTGCTGCAAATTAAGCACCAGTATTTCTCTGTTTACTCTTCAAGGCATTTTTACTTTTTTGTTAAGATCTAGTTCCATTGAATCAATCCTCTACTCTTCTACTTGTTGCAATTTATTTTTCCTTGATTAATTTCTGCAATCCCACATCCCTGACCCATTTAAAATTCAAGCAATTTAGATTTCTTGCATTTTAAGTTTCTGCAATTTACATTACTTGCACCTTAAGATTCATCTCTTTTACTTTCTTGCTCTTTAATTTACTGCAATTTTCCCTTCCCCCTTTACATTTCAAGCAATTTAGCTTCTATCAATCATAAATCACTCAACCAATACTTGATTCGCTTGACTAAATCAACCACTAAACTAAAATTGCTCAATCCTTTAATCCCTATGGGATCGACCTCACTCATGTGAGTTATTATTACTTGATGCGACCCGGTACACTTGCCGGTGAGTTTTGTGTTGGATTGTTTTCCACACATCAATAGCCTCTAATCTGTGTCTTCTGGGCCAAAAATTGGGTCAAAAACAGCCCAGAAATCGCCCCCAGCAATTTCTGGTTCTTACAGGTCGCTGCAAAGTCACGCGGCAGCGTCGTCCATGCGTTCGCGCGAATTGCATTTTTTCCAAGTCACACGTTCGCGTGATTCACGTGTGCGTGTCACCTATTGATGAGCGGATAATTTGTATACTTTTTGGCATTGTTTTTAGTATGTTTTTGATATGATCTAGTTAGTTTTTAGTATATTTTTTATTAGTTTTTAGTTAAAATTCACTTTTCTGGACTTTACTATGAGTTTGTGTGTTTTTCTGTGATTTCAGGTATTTTCTGGCTGAAATTGAGGGACCTGAGCAAAAATCTGATTCAGAGACCAAAAAGGACTGCAGATGCTGTTGGATTCTGACCTCCCTGCACTCGAAGTGGATTTTCTGGAGCTACAGAAGCCCAATTGGCGCGCTCTCAACGGCGTTGGAAATTAGACATCCTGGGCTTTCCAGCAATATATGATAGTCCATACTTTGCCCAAGATTTGATGGCCCAAACCGGCGTTCAAAGTCACCTCAAGAAATCCCAGCGTTAAACGCTGGAACTGGCACCCAAATGGGAGTTAAACGCCCAAACTGGCACCAAAGCTGACGTTTAACTCCAAGAGGAGTCTCTACACGAAAATGCTTCAATGCTCAGCC
>NW_026264990.1:0-971 GCF_000817695.3 Arachis duranensis | reverse complement strand
GTTGGGCGTTTAACGCCCAAAAGGGTAGCATTTTGGGCGTTAAACGCCAGAATGGGCACCATTCTGGGCGTTTAATGCCAGGATGGCTAGAGGGGAAGATTTTGTTTTCAAATCAAATTTTTTCTAAGTTTTCAAAATTTACCCATACTTTTCTACATAAATACATCTCAACCTTTCATCATTCACTTTCAAATCTTCAAAAATCTAAAATCACTCTTCAAATCTCTCAAATCAATCCCAAATCTTGTTCAAAAACTCACCCTTCTCTCAAATTCTTTCCATATCTTCTCAAATCTCCTTTCAAATTTTTCTTTTTTTCGAAATCTCTCCTCTCCACTTTATAAATACACGTTCAGCCCCCTCATTGCCCCACACCATTCGAATTTGCTCCTCCAATCATATCTTCTTAACCACATCTTCTTCAAAATAGTTTTCAATCAAATCTTTTTGATTTCTAATTTCAAAATCTTTTTTCAAAAATCGTTTGATTTCTTTTCCACTTTCATTTTTCGAAAATTAAGTAACGTTTTTCAAAAATGTTTTCAATTTTTTTTACTTAATTTTCGAAAATCACTTCCCTCCTTCTCACATCCTTCTATTTATGGATTAACACTACCCCTTAATGCAAAATTCGAACTCCATTTTCTCTGATAAGTTCGAATTTTCTACTTCTGTCTTCTACTCTTCTTTTCCTCTGACACTTCAAGGAATCTCTATACTGTGACATAGAGGATTCCACATTTTCTTGTTCCCTTCTCTTTCTTGTGAGCAGGAGCAAAGATAAAGGCATTCTTGTTGAGGCTGATCCTGAACCTGAAAGAACCTTGAAGAGAAAGCTAAGAGAAGCCAAAGCACAACTCTCTTTAGAGCACCTGAACGAACTCTTCAAAGAAAAAGAACAAATGGCAGCCGAAAACAACAACAATGCCAACAATGCAAGGAAGGTGCTGGGTGACTTTACTGCACCTACT
>NW_026264989.1:34505-55183 GCF_000817695.3 Arachis duranensis | reverse complement strand
CCTTAAAAAACTCTTGAAAATCCTAGAAAACCCTAAGAAAACCATAGAAAACCCTATAAATCCATAGAAAACCCTAGAAAAACCCTAGAAAAACCCTAGAAAATCCTAGAAAAGCGTAGAAAAACCCTACAAAACCCTCGAAAACCCTAGAAAAACCCTCGAAAATAATAGAAAACCCTAAAAAACTGTCAAAAATCCTAGAAAATACTAGAAAAACCCTACAAAACCCTCGAAAACCCTAGAAAAACCCTCGACAACCCTAAGAAACCCTAGAAAAACCTCGAAAACCCTAAAAAACCCTCGACAACCCTAAGAAACCCTAGAAAAACCTAGAAAACCCTAGAAAAACCCTCGAAATCCCTAGAAAATCATAGAAAAACCTTAGAAAAACCTAGGAAACCCTAGAAAACCCAAGAAAACCCTCAAAAACCCTAGAAAAACCCTATAGAATCCTAGAAAAGCGTAGAAAACCCTAGAAAACCTAAAAAACCCTAGAAAACCCTAGAAAAACCCCTAAAAAACCGTAGAAAATCCTAGAAAAACTCTCGAAAACCCTAGAAAAACCCTAGAAAATCCTAGAAAACCCTAGAAAAATCCTCAAAAACCTTGGAAAATCCTAGAAAACCCTAGAAAAATTTAGAAAACCCTAGAAAACCCTAGAAAAACCCTCAAAAACCATAGAAAACCCTAGAAAAAACTCGAAAATCCTAAAAAATCCTAGAAAAACCCTAAAAAACCATAGAAAACCCTAAAAAACCCTTGAAAACCCTAGAAAATACTACAAAAACCCTAAAAAACATTTGAAAACCCTAGAAAAACCCTAGAAAACCCTAGAAAAACCCTCAAAAACCTAAGAAAATCCTAGAAAAACCTTAGAAAAACCTAGGAAACCCTAGAAAATCCAAGAAAACCCTCAAAAACCATAGACAAACCCTAAAAACCCTTGAAAACCCTAGAAAATACTAGAAAAACCCTAAAAAACATTCGAAAACCCTAGAAAATCCTAGAAAACCCTAGAAAAACCCTCAAAAACCTTAGAAAATCCTAGAAAACCTTAGAAAAATCTAGAAAACCATAGAAAATCCTACAAAAACCCTCGAAAACCATAGAAAACAATAAAAAAATCTCGAAAACCCTAGAAAATACTAGAAAAACCCTAAAAAACCCTCGAAAACCATAGAAAAACCCTAGAAGAACCTAGGAAACCCTAGAAAACCCTAGAAAACCCTAGAAAATCCTAGAAAATCCTCAAAAACCATAGAAAACTATTACAAAACCATAGAAAACCCTATAAATCCAAAGAAAACCCTAAAAAATCCTTGAAAACCCTAGAAAATACTAGAAAAACCCTAAAAACCCTCAAAAACCATAGAAAATCCTAGAAAACCCTCGAAAAACCCTAAAAAAACCCAAGAAAATCCTAGAAAACCCTAGAAAACCCTAAAAAACTCTCGAAAACCCTAGAAAACTATTAGAAAACCATAGAAAACCCTATAAATCTTTAGAAAACCCTAGAAAACCTAGAAAAATCTAGAAAAACATAGAAAATCCGAGAAAAACCCTCGAAAACCTTAGAAAACCCTAAAAAAATCTCGAAAACCCTAGAAAATACTAGAAAAACCCTAAAAAATCCTCGAAAACCCTAGAAAAACCCTAGAAAAACCTAGAAAACCCTAGAAAAACCCTCAAAAACCTTAGAAAATCCTAGAAAACCTTAGAAAACCCTAGAAGATCCTAGAAAACCCTCAAAAACCATAGAAAATCCTAAAAAATCCTTGAAAACCCTAGAAAATACTAGAAAAACCCTAAAAACCCTCAAAAACCCTAGAAAACCCTAGAAAAACCCTAAAAGACCCTAGAAAATCCTAGAAAACCCTAGAAAATCCTAGAAAATCCTTGAAAACCATAGAAAACCCTAAAAAACTCTCGAAAACCCTAGAAAACTATAAGAAAACCATAAAAAACCCTATAAAACCATAGAAAACACAAGAAAAACACTTGAAAACCCTAGAAAATACTAGAAAAACCCTAAAAAACCCTCAAAAATCCTTGAAAATCCTAGAAAACCCAAGAAAAACTCTAGAAAACCCTAGAAGATCCTAGAAAACCCTTGAAAACCATAGAAAATCCTAAAAAACTCTTGAAAATCCTAGAAAACCCTAAGAAAACCATAGAAAACCCTATAAATCACCCAAGAAAATCTTTGAAAACCCTTGAAAATCCTAGAAAACCCAAGAAACCCTAGAAAAACCCTAGAAAACCTTAGAAAATCCTAGAAAGACCCTAGAAAACCATAGAAAACGCTAAAAAACTCTCGAAAATTCTAGAAAATACTAGAAAATCCTAAAAAACCCTCGAAAACACTAAAAAACCCTCGACAACCCTAAGAAACCCTAGAAAAACCTAGAAAACCCTAGAAAAACCCTCGAAAACCCTAGAAAATCATAGGAAATCCTAGAAAACCCTAGAAAATCCTAGAAAAACCCTAGAAAATCCTAGAAAAGTCTAGAAAACCATAGAAAACCCTAGAAAAGTCCTAGAAAAACCTTGAAATCCTAGAATACCCTCAGAAATCCCTAGAAAACCCAAGAAAACCCTAGGAAGCCTTAGAAAATCCGAGAAAAACCCTCGAAAACCAAAGAAAACCCTAAAAAACACTCGAAAATCCTTCAAAATACTAGAAAAACCCTAAAAAACCCTCGAAATCCGTAGGAAATCCTAGAAAACCGTAAAAAAACCCTAGAAAATCGTAGAAAACCATAGAAAACACAAGAAAACTCCTAGAAAACCCTAAAAATCATACAAAACCCTAGAAATCCCTAGAAAATCCAAGAAAATCATAGAAAAACCCTCGAAAATCGTAGAAAACCATAGAAAACACAAGAAAACTCCTAGAAAACCCTAAAAAACCCTCATAAATCCCTAGAAATCCCTAAAAAATCCAAGAAAATCATAGAAAATCATTGAAAATCCTAGAAAACCCAAGAAAAACTCTAGAAAACCCTAGAAGATCCTCGAAAACCCTCGAAAACCATAGAAAACCTTTAAAAACTCTTGAAAATCCTAGAAAACCCTAAGAAAACCATAGAAAACCCTATAAATCCATAGAAAACCCTAGAAAACCCTAGAAAAACCCTAGAAAATCCTAGAAAAGCGTAGAAAAACCCTACAAAACCATCGAAAACCCTAGAAAAACCCTCGAAAATAATAGAAAACCCTAAAAAACCCTCAAAAATCCTAGAAAATACTAGAAAAACCCTACAAAACCCTCGAAAACCCTAGAAAAACCCTCGACAACCCTAAGAAACCCTAGAAAAACCTCAAAAACCCTAAAAAACCCTCGACAACCCTAAGAAACCCTAGAAAAACCTAGAAAACCCTAGAAAAACCCTCGAAATCCCTAGAAAATCATAGAAAAACCTTAGAAAAACCTAAGAAACCCTGGAAAACCCTAGAAAACCCTCAAAAACCCTAGAAAAACCCTATAGAATCCTAGAAAAGCGTAGAAAACCCTAGAAAACGTAAAAAACCCTAGAAAACCCTAGAAAAACCCCTAGAAAACCGTAGAAAATCCTAGAAAAACCCTCGAAAACCCTAGAAAAACCCTAGAAAATCCTAGAAAACCCTAGAAAAATCCTCAAAAACCTTGGAAAATCCTAGAAAACCCTAGAAAAATCTAGAAAACCCTAGAAAAACCCTCAAAAACCATAGAAAACCCTAGAAAAATCTCGAAAATCCTAGAAAATCCTAGAAAAACACTAAAAAACCATAGAAAACCCTAAAAAACCCTTGAAAACCCTAGAAAATACTAGAAAAACCCTAAGAAACATTCGAAAACCCTAGAAAAACCCTAGAAAATCCTAGAAAACCCTAGAAAAACCCTCAAAAACCTTAGAAAATCCTAGAAAAACCCTAGAAAAACCTAGGAAACCCTAGAAAATCCTATAAAACCCTCAAAAACCATAGAAAACCCTAAAAACCCTTGAAAACCCTAGAAAATACTAGAAAAACCCTAAAAAACATTCGAAAACCCTAGAAAATCCTAGAAAACCCTAGAAAAACCCTCAAAAACCTTAGAAAATCCTAGAAAACCCTAGAAAAATATAGAAAAACATAGAAAATCCTACAAAAACCCTCGAAAACCATAGAAAACAATAAAAAAATCTCGAAAACCCTAGAAAATACTAGAAAAACCCTAAAAAACCATCGAAAACCATAGAAAAACCCTAAAAGAACCTAGGAAACCCTAGAAATCCCTAGAAAACCCTAGAAAAACCCTCGAAAACCCTAGAAAATCATAGGAAATCCTAGAAAACCCAAGAAAATCCTAGAAAAACCCTAGAAAATCCTAGAAAAGTCTAGAAAACCATAGAAAACCCTAGAAAAGTCCTAGAAAAACCTTGAAATCCTAGAATACCCTCAGAAATCCCTAGAAAACCCTAGAAAACCCAAGAAAACCCTAGAAAGCCTTAGAAAATCCAAGAAAAACTCTCGAAAACCAAAGAAAACCCTAAAAAACACTCGAAAATCCTTCAAAATACTAGAAAAACCCTAAAAAACCCTCGAAAACCGTAGGAAATCCTAGAAACCCTAGAAAAACCCTAGAAAATCGTAGAAAACCATAGAAAACACAAGAAAACTCCTAGAAAACCCTAAAAAACCCTCATAAATCCCTAGAAATCCCTAAAAAATCCAAGAAAATCATAGAAAATCATTGAAAATCCTAGAAAACACAAGAAAAACTCTAGAAAACCCTAGAAGATCCTAGAAAACCCTCGAAAACCATAGAAAACCTTAAAAAACTCTTGAAAATCCTAGAAAACCCTAAGAAAACCATAGAAAACCCTATAACTCCATAGAAAATCCTAGAAAACCCTAGAAAAACCCTAGAAAATCCTAGAAAAGCGTAGAAAAACCCTACAAAACCCTCGAAAACCCTAGAAAAACCCTCGAAAATAATAGAAAACCCTAAACAACCCTCAAAAATCCTAGAAAATACTAGAAAAACCCTACAAAACCCTCGAAAACCCTAGAAAAACCCTCGACAACCCTAAGAAACCCTAGAAAAACCTCGAAAACTCTAAAAAACCCTCGACAACCCTAAGAAACCCTAGAAAAACCTAGAAAACCCTAAAAAACCCTCGAAATCCCTAGAAAATCATAGAAAAACCTTAGAAAAACCTTGGAAACCCTAGAAAACCCTAGAAAACCCTCAAAAACTCTAGAAAAACCCTATAGAATCCTAGAAAAGCGTAGAAAACCCTAGAAAACCTAAAAAACCCTAGAAAACCCTAGAAAAACCCCTAGAAAACCGTAGAAAATCCTAGAAAAACCCTCGAAAACCCTAGAAAAACCCTAGAAAACCCTAGAAAAATCCTCAAAAACCTTGGAAAATCCTAGAAAACCCTAGAAAAATCTAGAAAACCCTAGAAAAACCCTCAAAAACCATAGAAAACCCTAGAAAAATCTCGAAAATCCTAGAAAATCCTAAAAAAACACTAAAAAACCATAGAAAACCCTAAAAAACCCTTGAAAACCCTAGAAAATACTAGAAAAACCCTAAGAAACATTCGAAAACCCTAGAAAAACCCTAGAAAATCCTAGAAAACCCTAGAAAAACCCTCAAAAACCTTAGAAAACCCTAGAAAAACTCTAGAAAAACCTAGGAAACCCTAGAGAATCCTAGAAAACCCTCAAAAACCATAGAAAACCCTAAAAACCCTTGAAAACCCTAGAAAATACTAGAAAAACCCTAAAAAACATTCGAAAACCCTAGAAAAACCCTAGAAATCTTAGAAAACCCTAGAAAAATCTAGAAAAACATAGAAAATCCTACAAAAACCCTCGAAAACCATAGAAAACACTAAAAAAATCTCGAAAACCCTAGAAAATACTAGAAAAACCCTAAAAAACCCTTGAAAACCATAGAAAAACCCTAGAAGAACCTAGGAAACCCTAGAAAACCCTAGAAAACCCTAGAAAAACCCTAGAAAATCCTAGAAAACCCTAGAAAACACTAGAAAACCCTAGAAAACCCTAGAAAATCCTAGAAGACCCTCAAAAACCATAGAAAATCCTAAAAAATCCTTGAAAACCCTAGAAAATACTAGAAAAACCCTAAAAACCTCAAAAACCCTAGAAAACCCTAGAAAACCCTAGAAAAACCCTAAAAGACCCTAGAAAATCCTAGAAAACCCTCAAAAACCATAGAAAACTATTACAAAACCATAGAAAACCCTATAAATCCAAAGAAAACCCTAAAAAATCCTTGAAAACCCTAGAAAATACTAGAAAAACCCTAAAAACCCTCAAAAACCCTAGAAAATCCTAGAAAACCCTCGAAAAACCCTAAAAAACCCTAGAAAATCCTAGAAAACCCTAGAAAATTCTAGAAAAACCTCGAAAACCATAGAAAATCATAAAAAACTCTCGAAAACCCTAGAAAACTATTAGAAAACCATAGAAAACCCTATAAATCTTTAGAAAAACCCTAGAAAACCTAGAAAAATCTAGAAAAACATAGAAAATCCAAGAAAAACCCTCGAAAACCCTAGAAAACCCTAAAAAATTCTCGAAAACCCTAGAAAATACTAGAAAAACCCTAAAAAATCCTCGAAAACCCTAGAAAAACCCTAGAAAAACCTAGAAAACCCTAGAAAACACTAGAAAACCCTAGAAAACCCTAGAAAATCCTAGAAGACCCTCAAAAACCATAGAAAATCCTAAAAAATCCTTGAAAACCCTAGAAAATACTAGAAAAACCCTAAAAACCTCAAAAACCCTAGAAAACCCTAGAAAACCCTAGAAAAACCCTAAAAGACCCTAGAAAATCCTAGAAAACCCTAGAAAATCCTAGAAAAACCTTGAAAACCATAGAAAACCCTAAAAAACTCTCGAAAACCCTAGAAAACTATAAGAAAACCATAGAAAACCCTATAAAACCATAGAAAACACAAGAAAAACACTTGAAAACCCTAGAAAATACTAGAAAAACCCTAAAAAAACCCTCAAAAATCCGTGAAAATCCTAGAAAACCCAAGAAAAACTCTAGAAAACCCTAGAAGATCCTAGAAAACCCTTGAAAACCATAGAAAATCCTAAAAAACTCTTGAAAATCCTAGAAAACCCTAAGAAAACCATAGAAAATCCTATAAATCCATAGAAAACCCTAGAAAAACACTCGAAAATCCTAGAAAATCGTAGAAAACCCTAGAAAACACAAGAAAACTCCTAAAAAATCCTCGAAAATCCTAAAAAACCCTCGACAACCCTAAGAAACCCTAGAAAACCCTAGAAAATCCTAGAAAAACCCTCGAAAACCCTAGAAAATCATAGGAAATCCTAGAAAACCCTAGAAAATCCTAGAAAAATCCTAGAAAATCATAGAAAAGTCTAGAAAACCATAGAAAACCCTAGAAAAGTCTTAGGAAAACCTTGAAATCCTAGAATACCCTCAGAAATCCCTAGAAAACCCTAGAAAACCCAAGAAAACCCTAGAAAGCCTTAGAATATAGAAAACCCTATAAATCCATAGAAAACCCTAGAAAACCCTAGAAAAACCCTAGAAAATCCTAGAAAAGCGTAGAAAAACACTACAAAACCCTCGAAAACCCTAGAAAAACCCTCGAAAATAATAGAAAACCCTAAAAAACCCTCAAAAATCCTAGAAAATACTAGAAAAACTCTACAAAACCCTCGAAAACCCTAGAAAACCCTAAGAAACCCTAGAAAAACCTCGAAAACCCTAAAAAACCCTCGACAACCCTAAGAAACCTAGAAAAACCTAGAAAACCCTAGAAAAACCCTCAAAATCCCTAGAAAATCATAGAAAAAACTTAGAAAAACCTAGGAAACCCTAGAAAACCCTCAAAAACCCTAGAAAAACCCTATAGAATCCTAGAAAAGCGTAGAAAACCCTAGAAAACCTAAAAAACCCTAGAAAACCCTAGAAAAACCCCTAGAAAACCGTAGAAAATCCTAGAAAAACACTCGAAAACCTTAGAAAAACCCTAGAATATCCTAGAAAACCCTAGAAAAATCCTCAAAAACCTTGGAAAATCCTAGAAAACCCTAGAAAAATCTAGAAAACCCTAGAAAACCCTAGAAAAACTTTCAAAAACCATAGAAAACCCTAGAAAAATCTCGAAAATCCTAGAAAAACCCTAAAAACCCATAGAAAACCCTAAAAAACCCTTGAAAACCCTAGAAAATACTAGAAAAACCCTAAAAAACATTCGAAAACCCTAGAAAAACCCTAGAAAATCCTAGAAAACCCTAGAAAAACCGTCAAAAATCCTTAGAAAATTCTAGAAAAACCCTAGAAAAACCTAGGAAACCCTAGAAAATCCTAGAAAACCCTCAAAAACCATAGAAAACCCTAAAAACCCTTGAAAACCCTAGAAAATACTAGAAAAACCCTAAAAAACATTCGAAAACCCTACAAAAACCCTAAGAAAAACCCTAAAAAACCCTAAAAAACACTAGAAAATACTAGAAAAATCCTAAAAAACATTCGAAAACCCTAGAAAAACCCTAGAAAATCCTAGAAAACCCTAGAAAAACCCTCAAAAACCTTAGAAAATCCTAGAAAACCCTAGAAAAATCTAGAAAAACATAGAAAATCCTACAAAAACCCTCGAAAACCATAGAAAACACTAAAAAAATCTCGAAAACCCTAGAAAATACTAGAAAAACCCTAAAAAACCCTCGAAAACCATAGGAAAACCCTAGAAAAACCTAGAAAACCCTAGAAAATCCTAGAAAACCTTCAAAAACCATAGAAAACTATTACAAAACCATAGAAAACCCTATAAATCCAAAGAAAACCCTAAAAAATCCTTGAAAACCCTAGAAAATACTAGAAAAACCCTAAAAACCCTCAAAAACCCTAGAAAATCCTAGAAAACCCTCGAAAAACCCTAAAAAACCCTAGAAAATCCTAGAAAACCCTAGAAAATCCTAGAAAAACCTCGAAAACTATAGAAAACCCTAAAAAACTCTCGAAAACCCTAAAAAACTATTAGAAAACCATAGAAAACCCTATAAATCTTTAGAAAACCCTAGAAAACCTAGAAAAATCTAGAAAAACATAGAAAATACGAGAAAAACCCTCGAAAACCTTAGAAAACCCTAAAAAAATCTCGAAAACCCTAGAAAATATTAGAAAAACCCTAAAAAATCCTCGAAAACCCTAGAAAAAACCTAGAAAAACCTAGAAAACCCTAGAAAACCCTAGAAAACCCTAGAAAAACCCTAGAAAATCCTAGAAAACCCTAGAAAACCCTAGAAAATCCTAGAAAACCCTCAAAAACCATAGAAAATCCTAAAAAATCCTTGAAAACCCTAGAAAATACTAGAAAAACCCTAAAACCCCTCAAAAACCCTAGAAAACCCTAGAAAAACCCTAAAAGACCCTAGAAATTCCTAGAAAACCCTAGAAAATCCTAGAAAAACCTCGAAAACCATAGAAAACCGAAAAAACTCTCGTAAACCCTAGAAAACTATAAGAAAACCATAGAAAACCCTATAAAACCATAGAAAACACAAGAAAAACACTTGAAAACCCTAGAAAATACTAGAAAAACTCTAAAAAAACTCGAAAACCCTAGAAAATCCTAGAAAACCCTCAAAAACCCTAGAAAATCCTGGAAAACCCTAGAAAATCCTAGAAAAACCCTCGAAAACCATAGAAAACCCTAAAAAACTCTCGAAAAACCTAGAAAGCCCTAAGAAAACCATAGAAAACCCTATAAATCCAAAGAAAACTCTAGAAAATCCTAGAAAAACCCTCGAAAATCTTAGAAAATCATAGAAAACACAAGAAAACTCCTAGGAAAACCTAAAAAACCCTCAAAAATCCCTAGAAAACCCTAAAAAACCCTCAAAAATCTATAGAAATCCCTAAAAAATCCAAAAAAATCATAGAAAATCCTTGAAAATCCTAGAAAACCTAAGAAAAACTCTAGAAAACCCTAGAAGATCCTAGAAAAATCCTCGAAAACCATAGAAAACCTTAAAAAACTCTTGAAAACCCTAGAAAACCCTAAGAAAACCATAGAAAACCCTATAAATCCATTGAAAACCCTAGAAAACCCTAGAAAATCCTAGAAAAACGTAGAAAACCCTAGAAAACTCCTAGAAAACCCTCAGAAATCCCTCGAAAATCCTAAAAAACCCAACAAAATCTTCGAAAACCCTTGAAAATCCTAGAAATTCCAAGAAAACCCTAGAAAACCTTAGAAAATCCTAGAAAGACCCTAGAAAACCATAGAAAACGCTAAAAAACTCTCGAAAATTCTAGAAAATACTAGAAAATCCTAAAAAACCCTCGAAAACCCTAAAAAACCCTCGACAACCCTAAGAAACCCTAGAAAAACCTAGAAAACCCTAGAAAACCATAGAAAAACCCTCGAAAACCCTAGAAAATCATAGGAAATCCTAGAAAACCCTAGAAAATCCTAGAAAAACCCAAGAAAAATCCTCGAGAATCCTAGAAAACCCTAGAAAATCCTAGAAAACCCTAGAAAACCCTAGAAAAATCCTCAAAAACCCTAGAAAATCCTAGAAAACCCTAGAAAAATCTAGAAAACCCTAGAAAACCCTAGAAAAACCCTCAAAAACCATAGAAAACCCTAGAAAAATTTCGAAAATCCTAGAAAATCCTAGAAAAACCCTAAAAAACCATAGAAAACCCTAAAAAACCCTTGAAAACCCTAGAAAATACTAGAAAAA
The DNA here is from genome assembly GCF_000817695.3 of Arachis duranensis. Classification (NCBI taxonomy): domain Eukaryota; kingdom Viridiplantae; phylum Streptophyta; class Magnoliopsida; order Fabales; family Fabaceae; genus Arachis; species Arachis duranensis. The sequence goes on along the minus strand of NW_026264989.1, from coordinate 44,452 downwards.
CCCTAAAAAACATTCGAAAACCCTAGAAAAACCCTAGAAAATCCTAGAAAACCCTAGAAAAACCCTCAAAAACCTTAGAAAATCCGAGAAAAACCCTAGAAAAACCTAGGAAACCCTAGAAAATCCTAGAAAACCCTCAAAAACCATAGAAAACCCTGAAAACCCTTGAAAAATCAAAAACCCTAGAAAATCCTAGACAACCCTAGAAAAATCCTAAAAAACCTAGAAAACCCTAGAAAAATCATAGAAAATCCTAGAAAAGCATAGAAAACCCTAAAAAACCCTAAAAACCCTAAAAAACTCTAGAAAACCCTAGAAAAACCCTAGAAATTCCTAGAAAACCCTAGAAAACTCTAGAAAAGCGTAGAAAACTCTAGAAAACCCTAGAAAAACCCTAGAAAACCTTAGAAAAATCCTAGAAAACCATAGAAAACACTAAAAAAATCTCGAAAACCCTAGAAAATACTAGAAAAACCCTAAAAAACCCTCGAAAACCATAGAAAAACCCTAGAAGAACCTAGGAAACCTAACTCTGGAAAACCCTAGAAAACCCTAAGAAAACCATAGAAAACCCTATAAATCCCTAGAAAATCCTAGAAAAACCCTCGAAAATCCTAGAAAGTCATAGAAAACCATAGAAAACGCAAGAAAACTCCTAGAAAAACCTAAAAAACCCTCAGAAATTTCTAGAAAACCCTATAAAACCCTCAGAAATCCCTAGAAATCCCTAAAAAATCCAAGAAAATCATAGAAAATCCTTGAAAATCCTAGAAAACCCAAGAAAAAACCCTAAAAACCCTCAAAAACCCTAGAAAATCCTAGAAAACCCTCGAAAAACCCTAAAAAACCCTAGAAAATCCTAGAAAAACCTCGAAAACCATAGAAAACCCTAAAAAACTCTCGAAAACCCTAGAAAACTATTAGAAAACCATATAAAACCTTATAAATCTTTAGAAAACCCTAGAAAACATAGAAAAATCTAGAATAACATAGAAAATCCGAGAAAAACCCTCGAAAACCTTAGAAAACCCTAAAAAATCTCGAAAACCCTAGAAAATACTAGAAAAACCCTAAAAAATCCTCGAAAACCCTAGAAAAACCCTAGAAAACCCTAGAAAACCCTAGAAAAATCCTAGAAAATCCTAGAAAACCCTAGAAAATCCTAGAAAATCCTAGAAAACCCTCAAAAACCATAGAAAATCCTAAAAAATCCTTGAAAACCCAAGAAAATACTAGAAAAACCCTAAAAACCCTCAAAAACCCTAGAAAACCCTAGAAAACCCTAGAAAAACCCTAAAAAACCCTAGAAAATCCTAGAAAAACCTCGAAAACCATAGAAAACCCTAGAAAACTATAAGAAAACCATAGAAAACCCTATAAAACCATAGAAACCACAAGAAAAACACTTGAAAACCCTAGAAAATACTAGAAAAACCCTAAAAAACTCTCAAAAATCCTTGAAAATCCTAGAAAACCCAAGAAAAACTCTAGAAAACCCTAGAAGATCCTAGAAAACCCTTGAAAACCATAGAAAATCCTAAAAAACTCTTGAAAATCCTAGAAAACCCTAAGAAAACCATAGAAAACCATATAAATCCATAGAAAACCCTAGAAAAAGACTCGAAAATCCTAGAAAATCATAGAAAACCATAGAAAACACAAGAAAACTCCTAGAAAACCCTAAAAAACCCTCATAAATCCCTAGAAATCCCTAAAAAATCCAAGAAAATCATAGAAAATCATTGAAAATCCTAGAAAACCCAAGAAAAACCTAGAAAACCCTAGAAGATCCTAGAAAACCCTCGAAAACCATAGAAAATCTTAAAAAACTCTTGAAGATCCTAGAAAACCCTAAGAAAATCATAGAAAACCCTAAAAAACTTTAAAAACCCTAGAAAACCCTAGAAAAACCCTAGAAAACCTTAGAAGATCCGAGAAAAACCCTAGAAAAACCTAGAAAATACTAGAAAATCCCTACAAAACCCTCAAAAACCCTAGAAAAACCCTAAAAAACTTTAAAAACCCTAGAAAACCCTAGAAAAACCCTCAAAAATCCTAGAAAATCCTAGAAAATCTAAGAAAAACCCTAGAAAACCTAGAAATCCCTAGAAAAACCCTATAGAATCCTAGAAAAGCCCTCGAAAACCCTAGAAAAACCCTAGAAAATCCTAGAAAACACTAGAAAAACCCCTAGAAAACCGTAAACCCTCAAAAATCCTTAGAAAACCCTAGAAAATCCTAGAAAACTCTTGAAAAACCTAGAAAACCCTAGAAAACCCTAGAAAACCCTAGAAAAACCCTAGAAATTCCTAGAAAACCCTAGAAAATCCTAGAAGATCCTAGAAAACCCTCAAAAACCATAGAAAATCCTAAAAAATCCTTGAAAACCCTAGAAAATACTAGAAAAACCCTAAAAACCCTCAAAAACCCTAGAAAACCCTAGAAAACCATAGAAAAACCCTAAAAGACCCTAGAAAATCCTAGAAAACCCTAGAAAAACCTAGAAAAACCCTAGAAATCCTAGAAAAGTCTAGAAAACCATAGAAAACCCTAGAAAAGTCCTAGAAAAACCTTGAAATCCTAGAATACCCTCAGAAATCCCTAGAAAACCCTAGAAAACCCAAGAAAACCCTAGAAAGCCTTAGAAAATCCGAGAAAAACCCTCGAAAACCAAAGAAAACCCTAAAAAACACTCGAAAATCCTTCAAAATACTAGAAAAACCCTAAAAAACCCTCGAAAATCGTAGGAAATCCTAGAAAACCTAGAAAACCCTAGAAAAACCCTAGAAAATCGTAGAAAACCATAGAAAACACAAGAAAACTCCTAGAAAACCCTAAAAAACACTCATAAATCCCTAGAAATCCCTAAAAAATCCAAGAAAATCATTGAAAATCCTAGAAAACCCAAGAAAAACTCTAGAAAACCCTAGAAGATCCTAGAAAACCCTCGAAAACCATAGAAAACCTTAAAAAACTCTTGAAAATCCTAGAAAACCCTATAAATCCATAGAAAACCCTAGAAAACCCTAGAAAAACCCTAGAAAATCCTAGAAAAGCGTAGAAAATCCTAGAAATCTCCTAGAAAACCCTCAAAAATCCCTAAAAAACCCTAGAAAACTCATAGAAAACCCTTGAAAATCCTAAAAAACCCAAGAAAACCATAGAAAAACCCTAGAAAACCTTAGAAAATCCTAGAAAAACCCTCGAAAACCATAGAAAACCCTAAAAAACTCTCAAAAATCCAAGAAAATACTAGAAAAATCCTAAAAAATCCTCGAAAACCCTAAAAAACCCTCGACAACCCTAAGAAACCCTAGAAAAACCTAGAAAACCCCTAGAAAACCCTAGAAAAACCCTCGAAAACCCTAGAAAATCAAAGGAAATCTTAGAAAACCCTAAAAAATCCTAGAAAAACCCTAGAAAATCCTAGAAATGTCCAGAAAACCATAGAAAACCCTAGAAAAGTCCTAGAAAAACCTTGAAATCCTTGAATATCCTCAGAAATCCCTAGAAAACTCTAGAAAACCCAAGAAAACCCTAGAAAGCCTTAGAAAATCCGAGAAAAACCCTCGAAAACCAAAGAAAACCCTAAAAAACACTCGAAAATCCTTCAAAATACTAGAAAAACCCTAAAAAACCCTCGAAAACCGTAGGAAATCCTAGAAAACCTAGAAAACCCTAAAAAAACCCTAGAAAATCGTAGAAAACCATAGAAAACACAAGAAAACTCCTAGAAAACCCTAAAAATCATACAAAACCCTAGAAATCCCTAGAAAATCCAAGAAAATCATAGAAAAACCCTCGAAAACCATAGAAAACCCTAAAAAACTCTCGAAAATCCTAGAAAATTCTAGAAAAACCGTAAAAAACCCTCAAAAATCCTAGAAAAACCCTAGAAAACTTTAAAAACCTTGAAAACCCTAGAAAACCCTAGAAAAAACCCTCAAAAATCCTAGAAAATTATAGAAAACCCTAGAAAAACCCTAAAAAAACCTAGAAAACCCTAGAAAATCGTAGTAAATCCTAGAAAAGCGTAGAAAACCCTAGAAAACCCTAAAAAACCCTAGAAAAACTTAGAAAATCCTAGAAAAATCCTCGAAAACCATAGAAAACCATAAAAAACACTCAAAAATCCTGAAAAATACTAGAAAAACCCTAAAAAAATCGTCGAAAACCCTAGAATTACCCTCGAAAACCCTAGAAAATCCTAGGAAAATACTAGAAAAATCCTAAAAAACATTCGAAAACCCTAGAAAAACCCTAGAAAATCCTAGAAAACCCTAGAAAAACCCTCAAAAACCTTAGAAAATCCTAGAAAACCCTAGAAAAATCTAGAAAACCCTAGAAAAACCCTCGAAAGCCATAGAAAACCCTAAAAAATCTCGAAAATCCTAGAAAATACTAGAAAAACCCTAAAAAATCCTCGAAAACTATAGAAAAACCCTAGAAAAACCTAGGAAACCCTAGAAAACCCTAGAGAACCCTAGAAAAACCCTCGAAAACCCTAGAAAAACCCTCGAAAACCCTAGAAAAACCTTGGAAACCCTAGAAAACCCAAGAAAACTCTAGAAAGCCTTAGAAAATCCGAGAAAAACCCTCGAAAACCAAAGAAAACCCTAAAAAACCCTCGAAAACCCTAGAAAATACTAGAAAAACCCTAAAAAACCCTCAAAAACCCTAGAAAATACTAGAAAAACCCTAAAAAACATTCGAAAACCCTAGAAAAACCTAGAAAACCATAGAAAAATCCTCAAAAACCTTGGAGAATCCTAGAAAACCCTAGAAAATCTAGAAAACCCTAGAAAAACCCTCAAAAACCATAGAAAACCCTAAAAAAATACCCTAGAAAAACCTATGAAACCTTAGAAAACCATAGAAAACCCTAGAAAATCCTAGAAAACACTCAAAAACCATAGAAACACTAAAAAACCCTTCAAAACCCTAGAAAATACTAGAAAAACCCTAAAAAACATTCGAAAACACTAGAAAAACCCTAGAAAATCCTAGAAAACTCTTGAAAAACCCTCAAAAACCTTAGAAAATCCTAGAAAAACCTAGAAAAATCTAGAAAACCCTAAAAAAACCCTCGAAAGCCATAGAAAACCCTAAAAAATCTCGAAAATCCTAGAAAATACTAGAAAAACCCTAAAAAATCCTCGAAAACCATAGAAAAACCCTAGAAAAACCTAGGAAACCCTAGAAAACCCTAGAAATTCCTAGTAAACCCTAGAAAACCCTAGAATTTCCTAGAAAACCATAGAAAACCCTAACAACCCTTGAAAACCCTAGAAAATACTAGAAAAACCCTAAAAAACCCTCGAAAACCCTAGAAAATCCCTAGAAAATCCTTGAAAACCCTAGAAAAACCCTCAAAAACCCTAGAAAACCCTAGAAAATCCTAGAAAAACCCTCGAAAACCATAGAAAACCTTAAAAAACTCTTGAAATCCCTAGAAAACCCTAAGAAAACCATAGAAAACACTATAAATCCATAGAAAACCCTAGAAAAACCCTAGGAAATCCTAGAAAAGCATAGAATACCCTAGAAAACTCTTAGCAAACCCTCAGAAATCCCTAAAAAACCTAAGAAAATCTTCGAAAACCCTTGAAAATCCTAGAAAACCCAAGAAAACCCTAGAAAAAGCCTAGAAAATCCTAGAAAAACCCTCGAAAACCAAAAATAACCAAAAAAACTCTCGAAAATCCTATAAAATACTAGAAAAATCCTAAAAAACCCTCAAAAACCCTAAAAACCCTCGACAACCCTAAGAAACTCTAGAAAACCCTAGAAAAACCTAGAAAACTCCTAGAAAAACCTAGAAAATCCTAGAATACCTTCAGAAATCCCTAGAAAACCCTAGAAAACCCAAGAAAATCTTAGAAAAACTTAGAAAATCCGAGAAAAAACCTCGAAAACATTAGAAAACCCTAAAAAATCCTCGAAAATCCTAGAAAATACTAGAAAAACCCTACAAACCCTCGAAAACCCTAGAAAAACCCTAGAAAACTTTAAAAACCCTAGAAAACCCTAGAAAAACCCTCAAAACCCTAGAAAATCCTACAAAACCCTAGAAAAACCTTAGAAAAACTAGAAAACCCTAGAAAAACCCTAGAGAATCCTAGAAAAGCAAAGAAAACCCTAGAAAACCCTAAAAAACCCTAGAAAACCCTAGAAAAACCCTAGAAAACCGTAGAAAATCCTAGAAAAACCTCGAAAACCATAGAAAACCCTAAAAAACTCTCGAAAATCCTAGAAAATACTAGAAAAACTCTAAAAAACCCTCGAAAACCATAGAAAAACCCTAGAAAAACCTAGGAAACCCTAGAAAACCCTAGAAAAACACTCGAAAACCCTAGAAAATCCTAGAAAATCCTAGAAAACCCTAGAAAACCCTAGAAGATCCTAGAAAACCCTCGAAAACCATAGAAAACCCTAAAAAACCCTAGAAAACCCTAGAAAATACTAGAAAAACCCTAAAAAACCCTCAAAAACCCTAGAAAATACTAGAAAAACCCTAAAAAACATTCGAAAACCCTAGAAAAACCTAGAAAACCATAGAAAAATCCTCAAAAACCTTGGAGAATCCTAGAAAACCCTAGAAAATCTAGAAAACCCTAGAAAAACCCTCAAAAACCATAGAAAACCCTAAAAAAATACCCTAGAAAAACCTATGAAACCTTAGAAAACCATAGAAAACCCTAGAAAATCCTAGAAAACACTCAAAAACCATAGAAACACTAAAAAACCCTTCAAAACCCTAGAAAATACTAGAAAAACCCTAAAAAACATTCGAAAACACTAGAAAAACCCTAGAAAATCCTAGAAAACTCTTGAAAAACCCTCAAAAACCTTAGAAAATCCTAGAAAAACCTAGAAAAATCTAGAAAACCCTAGAAAAACCCTCGAAAGCCATAGAAAACCCTAAAAAATCTCGAAAATCCTAGAAAATACTAGAAAAACCCTAAAAAATCCTCGAAAACTATAGAAAAACCCTAGAAAAACCTAGGAAACCCTAGAAAATCTTAGAAAACCCTAGAAAAACCCTAGAAAATCCTTGAAAACCCTATAAAATCCTAGAAAACCCTCAAAAACCATAGAAAAAAGAAAATCCAAGAAAACCTTAGAAAACTGTAGAAAATCCTAGAAAAACCATAGAAAACCCTAAAAATCTTAGAAAATCCTAAAAAAACCTAGAAAATACTAGAAAAACCCTAAAAAACCCTCAAAAACCCTAGAAAATCCTAGAAAACCCTAGAAAAATCCAAATCCTTGAAAATACTAGAAAAACCCTAAAAAAACCCTCGAAAACCCTAGAAAAATCGTAGAAAACTTTAAAAAACCCTAGAAAATCCTAGAAAACCCTAGAAAATCCTAGAAAAACCTCGAAAACCATAGAAAACCCTAAAAAACTCTTGAAAACCCTAGAAAACCCTAAGAAAATCATAGAAAACCCTATAAATCCAAAGAAAACCCTAGAAAAACACTCGAAAATCGTAGAAAACCATAGAAAATCCTAAAAAACTCTCGAAAATCCTAGAAAATACTAGAAAAACTCTAAAAAACCCTCGAAAACCATAGAAAAACTCTAGAAAAACCTAGGAAACCCTAGAAAACTCTAGAAAACCTTAGAAAAACACTCGAAAACCCTAGAAAATCCTAGAAAACCCTAGAAAACCCTAGAAAACCCTAGAAGATCCTAGAAAACCCTCGAAAACCGTAGAAAACCCTAAAAACCCTTGAAAACCCTAGAAAATACTAGAAAAACCCTAAAAAACCCTAAAAAACACTAGAAAATACTAGAAAAATCCTAAAAAACATTCGAAAACCCTAGAAAAACCCTAGAAAATCCTAGAAAACCCTAGAAAAATCTAGAAAAACATAGAAAATCCTACAAAAACCCTCGAAAACCATAGAAAACAATAAAAAAATCACGAAAACCCTAGAAAATACTAGAAAAACCCTAAAAAACCCTCGAAAACCATAGAAAAACCCTAGAAGAACCTAGGAAACCCTAGAAAACCCTAGAAAACCCTAGAAAATCCTAGAAAACTCTAGAAAACCCTAGAAAATCCTAGAAAACCTTCAAAAACCATAGAAAACTATTACAAAACCATAGAAAAAAACCCTAGAAAACCCTAGAAAACCCTAGAAAAACCCTAGAAATTCCTAGAAAACCCTAGAAAATCCTAGAAGATCCTAGAAAACCCTCAAAAACCATAGAAAATCCTAAAAAATCCTTGAAAACCCTAGAAAATACTAGAAAAACCCTAAAAACCCTCAAAAACCCTAGAAAATCCTAGAAAACCCCTAAAAAACCCTAGAAAATCCTAGAAAATCCTAGAAAAACCACGAAAACCATAGAAAACCCTAAAAAACTCTCGAAAACCCTAGAAAACTATTAGAAAACCATAGAAAAACCTATAAATCTTTAGAAAACACTAGAAAACCTAGAAAAATCTAGAAAAACATAGAAAATCCGAGAAAAACCCTCGAAAACCTTAGAAAACCCTAAAAAATCTCGAAAACCCTAGAAAATACTAGAAAAACCCTAAAAAATCCTCGAGAACCCTTGAAAAACCCTAGAAAAACCTAGAAAACCCTGGAAAACCCTAGAAAACCCTAGAAAAACCCTAGAAAATCCTAGAAAACCCTAGAAAACCCTAGAAAATCCTAGAAAACCCTCAAAAACCATAGAAAATCCTAAAAAATCCTTGAAAACCCTAGAAAATACTAGAAAAACCCTAAAAACCCTCAAAAACCCTAGAAAACCCTAGAAAACCATAGAAAAACCCTAAAAGACCCTAGAAAATCCTAGAAAACCCTAGAAAAACCTAGAAAAACCCTAGAAATCCTAGAAAAGTCTAGAAAACCATAGAAAACCCTAGAAAAGTCCTAGAAAAACCTTGAAATCCTAGAATACCCTCAGAAATCCCTAGAAAACCCTAGAAACCCAAGAAAACCCTAGAAAGCCTTAGAAAATCCGAGAAAAACCCTCGAAAACCAAAGAAAACCCTAAAAAACACTCGAAAATCCTTCAAAATACTAGAAAAACCCTAAAAAACCCTCGAAAACCGTAGGAAATCCTAGAAAACCTAGAAAACCCTAGAAAAACCCTAGAAAATCGTAGAAAACCATAGAAAACACAAGAAAACTCCTAGAAAACCCTAAAAAACCCTCATAAATCCCTAGAAATCCCTAAAAAATCCAAGAAAATCATAGAAAATCATTGAAAATCCTAGAAAACCCAAGAAAAACTCTAGAAAATGCTAGAAGATCCTAGAAAACTCTCGAAAACCATAGAAAACCTTAAAAAACTCTTGAAAATCCTAGAAAACCCTAAGAAGACCATAGAAAACCCTATAAATCCATAGAAAACCCTAGAAAACCCTAGAAAAACCCTAGAAAAACCCTAGAAAAACCCTAGAAAAACCCTAGAAAAACCCTAGAAAAACCCTAGAAAAACCCTAGAAAAACCCTAGAAAAACCCTAGAAAAACCCTAGAAAAACCCTAGAAAAACCCTAGAAAAACCCTAGAAAATCCTAGAAAAGCTAGAAAACCATAGAAAACCCTAGAAGAGTCCTAGAAAAACCTTGAAATCCTAGAATACCCTCAGAAATCCCTAGAAAACCCTAGAAACCCAAGAAAACCCTAGAAAGCCTTAGAAAATCCGAGAAAAACCCTCGAAAACCAAAGAAAACCCTAAAAAACACTCGAAAATCCTTCAAAATACTAGAAAAACCCTAAAAAACCCTCGAAAACCGTAGGAAATCCTAGAAAACCTAGAAAACCCTAAAAAAACCCTAGAAAATCGTAGAAAACCATAGAAAACACAAGAAAACTCCTAGAAAACCCTAAAAATCATACAAAACCCTAGAAATCCCTAGAAAATCCAAGAAAATCATAGAAAAACCCTCGAAAACCATAGAAAACCTTAAAAAACTCTTGA
>NW_026264989.1:25529-34495 GCF_000817695.3 Arachis duranensis | reverse complement strand
AAAAACCAAAAAAACCCCAAAAAACCCTCGAAAACCCTAGAAACACCTTAGAAAATCCTAGAAAACCCTAGAAAACCCTAGAAAAACCCTAAAAAATACTAGAAAAGCGTAGAAAAAGCTAGAAAACCTTAGAAAATCTTAGAAAATCCTAGAAAAACCCTCGAAAACCATAGAAAACCCTAAAAAACCCTCAAAAATCCTAGAAAATACTAGAAAAACCCTACAAAACCCTCGAAAACCCTAGAAAAACCCTCGACAACCCTAAAAAACCCTAGAAAAACCTCGAAAACCCTAAAAAACCCTCGACAACCCTAAGAAACCCTAGAAAAACCTAGAAAACCCTAGAAAAACCCTCGAAATCCCTAGAAAATCATAGAAAAACCTTAGAAAAACCTAGGAAACCTTGGAAAACCCTAGCAAACCCTCAAAAACCCTAGAAAAACCCTATAGAATCCTAGAAAATCGTAGAAAACCCTAGAAAACCTAAAAAATCCTAGAAAACCCTAGAAAAACCCCTAGAAAACCGTAGAAAATCCTAGAAAAACCCTCGAAAACCCTAGAAAAACCCAAGAAAAACCCAAGAAAATCCTAGAAAACCCTAGAAAAATCCTCAAAAACCTTGGAAAATCCTAGAAAACCCTAGAAAAATCTAGAAAACCCTAGAAAACCCTAGAAAAACCCTAAAAAACTATAGAAAACCCTAGAAAAATCTCGAAAATCCTAGAAAATCCTAGAAAAACCCTAAAAAACCATAGAAAACCCTAAAAAACCCTTGAAAACCCTAGAAAATACTAGAAAAACCCTAAAAAACATTCAAAAACCCTAGAAAAACCCTAGAAAATCCTAGAAAACCCTAGAAAAACCCTCAAAAACCTTAGAAAATCCTAGAAAAACCCTAGAAAAACCTAGGAAACCCTAGAGAATCCTAGAAAACCCTCAAAAACCATAGAAAACCCTAAAAACCCTTGAAAACCCTAGAAAATACTAGAAAAACCCTAAAAAACCCTCAAAAATCCTTGAAAATCCTAGAAAACCCAAGAAAAACTCTAGAAAACCCTAGAAGATCCTAGAAAACCCTTGAAAACCATAGAAAATCCTAAAAAACTCTTGAAAATCCTAGAAAACCCTAAGAAAACGATAGAAAACCCTATAAATCCATAGAAAACCCTAGAAAAACACTCGAAAATCCTAGAAAATCGTAGAAAACCCTAAGAAACCCTCGACAACCCTAAGAAACCCTAGAAAAACCTAGAAAACCCTAGAAAACCCTAGAAAAACCCTCGAAAACCCTAAAAAATCATAGGAAATCCTAGAAAACCCTAGAAAATCCTAGAAAAACCCTAGAAAATCCTAGAAACTCTAGAAAACCATAGAAAACCCTAGAAGAGTCCTAGAAAAACCTTGAAATCCTAGAATACCCTCAGAAATCCCTAGAAAACCCTAGAAAACCCAAGAAAACCCTAGAAAGCCTTAGAAAATCCGAGAAAAACCCTCGAAAACCAAAGAAAACCCTAAAAAACACTCGAAAAGCCTTCAAAATACTAGAAAAACCCTAAAAAACCCTCGAAAACCATAGGAAATCCTAGAAAACCTAGAAAACCCTAGAAAAACCCTAGAAAATCGTAGAAAACCATAGAAAACACAAGAAAACTCCTAGAAAACGCTAAAAAACCCTCATAAATCCCTAGAAATCCCTAAAAAATCCAAGAAAATCATAGAAAATCATTGAAAATCGTAGAAAACCCAAGAAAAACTCTAGAAAACCCTAGAAGATCCTAGAAAACCCTCGAAAACCATAGAAAACCTTAAAAAACTCTTGAAATCCTAGAAAACCCTAAGAAAACCATAGAAAACCCTATAAATCCATAGAAAACCCTAGAAAAACCCTAGAAAATCCTAGAAAAGCGTAGAAAAACCCTACAAAACCCTCGAAAATAATAAAAAACCCTAAAAAACCCTCAAAAATCCTAGAAAATACTAGAAAAACCCTACAAAACCCTCGAAAACCTAGAAAAACCCTCGAAACCCTAAGAAACCCTAGAAAAACCTCGAAATCCCTAAAAAACCCCCGACAACCCTAAGAAACCCTAGAAAAACCTAGAAAACCCTAGAAAAACCCTCGAAAACCATAGAAAACACTCAAAAATCCTGGAAAATACTAGAAAAACCCTTAAAAAATCGTCGAAAACCCTAGAAATACCCTCGAAAACCCTAGAAAATCCTAGAAAACCCTAGAAAACCCTAGAAAATCCTAGAAAACCATAGAAAAACCCTCAAAAACCTTAGAAAATCCTAGAAAACCCTAGAAAAATCTAGAAAACCTTAGAAAACACTAAAAAAACCCTCGAAAGCCATAGAAAACCCTAAAAAATCTCGAAAATCCTAGAAAATACTAGAAAAACCCTAAAAAATCCTCGAAAACCCTAGAAAAACCCTAGAAAAACCTAGGAAACCCTAGAAAACCCTAGAAATTCCTAGAAAACCCTAGAAAACCCTAGAATTTCCTAGAAAACCCGCGAAAACTATAGAAAACCCTAAAAACCCTTGAAAACCATAGAAAATACTAGAAAAACCCTAAAAAACCCTCGAAAACCATAGAAAAACCTTAGAAAATCCTAGAAAACCCTAGAAAAGCCCTAAAAAACCCTCAAAAACCCTAGAAAAACACGAGAAAATTCCAGAAAACCCTAGATAACGCAAGAAAAACCCTAAAAAACTCTAGAAAATCATAAAAAACCCTAGAAAATCCTAGAAAAACCCTCGAAAACCATTGAGAATCCTAAAAAACTCTCGAAAATCCTAGAAAACCCTAAGAAAATCATAGAAAACCCTATAAATCCATAGAAAACCCTAGAAAAACCCTAGAAAATCCTAGAAAAGCATAGAAAACCCTAGAAAACTCCTAGCAAACCCTCAGAAATCCCTAAAAAACCTAAGAAAATCTTCAAAAACCCTTGAAAATCCTAGAAAACCCAAGAAAACCCCAGAAAAACCCTAGAAAACCTTAGAAAATCCTAGAAAAACCCTCGAAAACCAACTCTAGAAAATCCTAGAAAAAGCCCAAAAAACCTAACAAAATCCTAGAAAACCCCTTGAAAACCATAGAAAAACCTATAAAACCCTCGAAAACCCTATAAAACCTTAAGAAAATCTTAGAAAACCCTAGAAAAACCTAGAAAAACCGTATAAAATCCTAAAGAATTGTAAAAAACTATAGAAAATCGTTGAAAATCCTAGAAAACTCCTAGAAAAACCTAGAAAATCCTAGAATACCTTCAGAAATCCCTAGAAAACCCTAGAAAACCCAAGAAAATCTTAGAAAAGCTTAGAAAATCCGAGAAAAAACCTCGAAAACAATAGAAAACCCTAAAAAACCCTCGAAAATCCTAGAAAATACTAGAAAAACCCTACAAACCCTCGAAAACCCTAGAAAAACCCTAGAAAACTTTAAAAACCCTAGAAAACCCTAGAAAAACCCTCAAAAACCCTAGAAAATCCTACAAAACCCTAGAAAAATCTTAGAAAACCTAGAAAACCCTAGAAAAACCCTAGAGAATCCTAGAAAAGCAAAGAAAACCCTAGAAAACCCTAAAAAACCCTAGAAAACCCTAGAAAACCCCAGAAAACCGTAGAAAATCCAAGAAAAACCTCGAAAACCATAGAAAACTATAAAAAACTCTCGAAAATCCTAGAAAATACTAGAAAAACTCTAAAAAACCCTCGAAAACCATAGAAAAACCCTAGAAAAACCTAGGAAACCCTAGAAAACCCTAGAAAAGCACTCGAAAACCCTAGAAAATCCTAGAAAATCCTAGAAAACCCTAGAAAACCCTAGAAGATCATAGAAAACCCTCGAAAACCATCGAAAACCCTAAAAAACCCTTGAAAACCCTAGAAAATACTAGAAAAACCCTAGAAAAACCTAGAAAACCCTAGAAAATCCTCAAAAACCTTAGAAAATCCTAGAAAACCCTAGAAAATCTAGAAAACCCTAGAAAAACCCTCAAACGCCATAGAAAACCCTAAAAAAATACCCTAGAAAAACCTATGAAACCTTAGAAAACCATAGAAAACCTTAGAAAACCCTAGAAAATCCTAGAAAACACTCAAAAACCATAGAAAACACTAAAAAACCCTTGAAAACCCTAGAAAATACTAGAAAAACCCTAAAAACATTCGAAAACCCCAGAAAAACCCTAGAAAATCCTAGAAAACCCTAGAAAAACCCTCAAAAACCTTAGAAAATCCTAGAAAACCCTAGAAAAATCTAAAAAACCCTAGAAAAACCCCCGAAAGCCATAGAAAACCCTAAAAAATCTCGAAAATCCTAGAAAATACTAGAAAAACCCTAAAAAATCCTCGAAAACCATAGAAAACCCTAGAAAAACCTAGGAAACCTTAGAAAATCTTAGAAAACCCTAGAAAAACCCTAGAAAATCCTTAAAAAAATCATAGAAAATCCTTGAAAATCCTAGAAAACCCAATAAAAACCTAGAAAAACCCTAGAAAATCTTAGAAAATCCTAGAAAAACCTTAAAAAACCATAGAAAACCCTAAAAAACTCTCGAAAATCCTAGAAAATACTAGAAAAATCCTAAAAAACCCACAGAAATCCCTAGAAATCCCTAAAAAATCCAAGAAAATCATAGAAAATCCTTGAAAATCCTAGAAAACAAAAGAAAAATCCTAGAAAACCCTAGAAAATCCTAGAAAAACCTCGAAAACCATAGAAAACCCTAAAAAACTCTCGAAAACCCTAGAAAACCCTAAGAAAATCATAGAAAACCCTATAAATCCAAAGAAAACCCTAGAAAAACACTCGAAAATTGTAGAAAACCATAGAAAACCCTAAAAAACTCTCGAAAATCCTAGAAAATACTAGAAAAACTCTAAAAAACCCTCGAAAACCATAGAAAAACTCTAGAAAAACCTGGGAAACCCTAGAAAACCCTAGAAAACCTTAGAAAAACACTCGAAAACCCTAGAAAATCCTAGAGAATCCTAGAAAATCCTAGAAAACCCTAGAAGATCCTAGAAAACCCTCGAAAACCGTAGAAAACCCTAAAAATCCTTGAAAACCCTAGAAAATACTAGAAAAACCCTAAGAAACCCTCAAAAACCCTAGAAAATACTAGAAAAATCCTAAAAAACATTCGAAAACCCTAGAAAAACCCTAGAAAATCCTAGAAAACCCTAGAAAAATCCTCAAAAACCTTAGAAAATCCTAGAAAACCCTAGAAAAATCTAGAAAACCCTAGAAAAACCCTCAAAAACCATAGAAAACCCTAAAAAAATCTCGAAAATCCTAGAAAATACTAGAAAAACCATAAAAAACCCTCGAAAACCATAGAAAAACCCTAGAAAAATCAAGGAAACCTTAGAAAACCCTAGAAAACCCTCAAAAACCATAGAAAACCCTAAAAAACCCTTGAAAACCCTAGAAAATACTAGAAAAACCCTAAAAAACATTCGAAAATCCTAGAAAAACCCTAGAAAATCCTAAAAAAACCCTAGAAAAACCCTCAAAAACCTTAGAAAATCCTAGAAAACCCTAGAAAAATCTAGAAAACCCTAGAAAAACCCTCGAAAGCCATAGAAAACCCTAAAAAATCTCGAAAATCCTAGAAAATACTATAAAAACCATAAAAAATCCTCGAAAACCATAGAAATACCCTAGAAAAACCTAGGAAACCCTAGAAAACCCTAGAAAAACCCTAGAAAATCCTAGAAAACCCTAGAAAACCCTATAAAATCCTAGAAATCCCTCAAAAACCATAGAAAACCTAAAAAACCCTAGAAAATACTAGAAAAACCCTAAAAAACCCTCAAAAACCCTAGAAAATCCTAGAAAACCCTAGAGAAATCCTAAAAAACCCTAGAAAATCCTAGGCCCTAGAAAATACAAGAAAAACCCTAAAAACCCTCGAAAACCCTAGAAAAACCCTAGAAAATCCTAGAAAATCCTAGAAAAATCCTCAAAAACACTAGAAAATCTTAGAAAATCCTAGAAAAACCCTAAAAAACTCTCGAAAATCCTAGAAAACCCTAAGAAAATCATAGAAAACCCTATAAATCCAAAGAAAACCCTAGAAAAACACTCGAAAATCGTAGAAAACCATAGAAAACACAAGAAAACTCCTAGAAAACCCTAAAAACCCTCATAAATCCCTAGAAATCCCTAAAAAATTCCAAGAAAATCATAGAAAATCCTTGAATATCCTAGAAAACCCAAGAAAAACTCTAGAAAACCCTAGAAGATCCTAGAAAACCCTCGAAAACCATAGAAAACCTTAAAAAACTCTTGAAAACCCTAGAAAACCCTAAGAAAACCATAGAAAACCCTATAAATCCATAGAAAACCCTAGAAAACCCTAGAAAAACCCTAGAAAATCCTAGAAATGTGTAGAAAATCCTAGAAAACCCTCAGAAATCCCTAGAAAATCCTAAAAAACCAAAGAAAATCTTCGAAAACCTTTGAAAATCCTAGAAAACCCAAGAAAACCCTAGAAAAACTCTAGAAAACCTTAAAGAATCCTAGAAAAACCCTCCAAAACCATAGAAAACCCTAAAAAACTCTCGAAAATCCTAGAAAATACTAGAAAAATCCTAAAAAACCCTCGAAAACCCTAAAAAATCCTCGACAACCCTAAGAAACCCTAGAAAACCCTAGAAAACCCTAGAAAACTCTACAAAAATCTAGAAAATCCTAGAAAAATCCTAGAAAATCCTAGAAAAACCCTAGAAAATCCTAGAAAAACCCTAGAAAATCCTAGAAAAGTCTAGAAAACCATAGAAAACCCTTGAAAATCCTAGAATACCCT
Organism: Arachis duranensis; assembly: GCF_000817695.3. NCBI lineage: Eukaryota > Viridiplantae > Streptophyta > Magnoliopsida > Fabales > Fabaceae > Arachis > Arachis duranensis. The sequence goes on along the minus strand of NW_026264989.1, from coordinate 27,674 downwards.
CAGAAATCCCTAGAAAACCCTAGAAAGCATTAGAAAATCCGAGAAAAACCCTCGAAAACCAAAGAAAACCCTAAAAAATCCTCGAAAATCCTTGAAAACCCTCGAAAAACCTAGAAACACCCTAGAAAATCCTAGAAAACCCTAGAAAAACCCTCAAAAACCCTAAAAAATACTAGAAAAACCCTAAAAAACCTCGAAAACCCTAGAAAAACCATAGAAAACTTTAAAAAACCCTAGAAAACCCTAGAAAAACCCTCGAAAATCCTAGAAAACCTAGAAAACCTAGAAAACCCTAGAACCTCAAAAACCCTAGAAGATCCTAGAAAACCCTAAAAAAACCCAGAAAACCGAGGAAAACCTAGAAAACCCTAGAAAAACCCTAGAAAATCCTAGAAAAGCGTATAAAATCATAAAAAACCCTAGAAAACCCTAAAAACCCTAGAAAACCTAGAAAAACCCTAGAAAGCCTTAGAAAATCCTAAAAAAACCTCGAAAACCATAGAAAACCCTAAAAACTCTCGAAAATCCTAGAAAATTCTAGAAAAACCCTAAAAAACCCTCGAAAACCCTAGAAAAACCCTAGAAAACTTTAAAAATCCTAGAAAGACCCTCAAAAATCCTAGAAAACCCTAGAAAAACCCTAAAAAACCTAGAAAACGCTAGAAAATCCTAGAAAAGCGTAGAAAACCCTAGAAAACCCTAGAAAATCCTAGAAAAATCCTCAAAAACCATAGAAAATCATAAAAAACTCTCGAAAATCCTAGAAAATACTAGAAAAACCCTAAAAAACCCTCGAAAACCCTAGAAAAACCTAGAAAATCCTAGAAAACCTTCGAAAACCATAGAAAACCCTAAAAAACCCTTGAAAACTCTAGAAAAACCCTAGAAAATCCTAGAAAACCCTAGAAAAACCCTCAAAAACCCTAGAAAATCCTAGAAAACTATAGAAAAACCTAGAAAACCGTAGAAAAACCCTAGAAAATCCTAGAAAAGCATAGAAAACCCTAGAAAACACTAAAAACCTTAGAAAACCCTAGAAAAACCCTAGAAAACCTTAGAGAATCCTAGAAAAACCCTCGAAAAATATAGAAAACCCTAAAAAACTCTCGAAAATCCTAGAAAATTCTAGAAAAACCATAAAAAACCCTCAAAAATCCTAGAAAAACCCTAGAAAACTTTAAAAACCCTAGAAAACCCTAGAAAAAACCCTCAAAAATCCTAGAAAATTTTAGAAAACCCTAGAAAATCCTAGAAAACCCTCAAAAACCATAGAAAACTTTAAAAAACACTTGAAAACCCTAGAAAAAACTAGAAAAACCCTCGAAAACCCTAGAAAAATCCTAGAAAATCCTAGAAAATCATAGAAAAACCCTCGAAAACCCTAGAAAATCCTAGAAAACCTTAGAAAATCCTAGAAAAACCCTCGAAAACCATAGAAAACCCTAAAAAACTCTCGAAAACCCTAGAAAACCCTAAGAAAATCATAGAAAACCCTATAAATCCAAAGAAAATCCTAGAAAAACCCTCGAAAATCCTAGAAAATCGTAGAAAACTATAGAAAACACAAGAAAACTCCTAGAAAAACCTAAAAAACCCTCAGAATCCTAGAAAGCCGTAGAAAACCATAGAAAACACAAGAAAACTCCTAGAAAAACTTAAGAAATCCTCAGAAATCCCTAGAAAACCCTAAAAACCCTCAGAAATCCTTAGAAATCCCTAAAAAATCCAAGAAAATCATAGAAAATCCTTGAAAATCCTTGAAAACCCAAGAAAAACCTAGAAAAACCTTAGAAAGTCCTAGAAAAACTCTCGAAAACCATAGAAAACCCTAAAAAACTCTCGAAAATCCTAGAACATACTAGAAAAATCCTAAAAAACCCTCAAAAACCCTAGAGAAAATACTAGAAAAACCCTCAAAAACCCTAGAAGATCCTAGAACACCCTAGAAAAACCCTAAAAAACCTAGGAAACCCTAGAAAACCCTAGAAAAACCCTCGAAAACCCTAGAAAATCATAGAAAACCCTAGAAAACCCTAGTAAATCCTAGAAAACCCTAGAAAAACCCTCAAAAACCCTAGAAAATCCTAGAAAAACCCTAGAAAAACCATAGAAAACCCTAGAAAAACCCTAGAAAATCCTAGAAAA
>NW_026264989.1:25151-25426 GCF_000817695.3 Arachis duranensis | reverse complement strand
ATAGAAAACCCTAGAAAAACCCTAGAAAATCCTAGAAAAGCATAGAAAACCCTAGAAAACTCCTAGCAAACCCTAAAAAACTCTCAAAAACCTTAGAAAATCTTAGAAAACCCTAGAAAAATCTAGAAAACGCTAGAAAAACCCTCGAAAGCCATAAAAAACCCAAAAAAATCTCGAAAATCCTAGAAAATACTAGAAAAACCCTAAAAAACCCTCGAAAACCATAGAAAAACCCTAGAAAAACCTAGGAAACCCTAGAAAACCCTAGAAAATCC